>NC_050192.1:19989150-20024150 GCF_008315115.2 Sander lucioperca | reverse complement strand
CCCTTAAATAAAATGGGACAAAGCTGCAGAAACCAGATTACACAACGACGACGACGCCGCTGAGCTCAAAGTCTCCCAGAGTTCAGCAGCACGAAACGTGGAGCAGATCAAACATCAACCTTCTCTGCCTTCTCTCTCTCAACAGCTGGGGCCAAAGGGCTAACCCTAACCCTCAACATGTTCTATTTTTCAATAAAACAAAAGCAATTTCCTCGTACATATATAACATTTTGACACTGAGACAGAGAGAGACACACACAGACAGTTTTTTTGTGATTGTTGCGGGCAAAAATCCTTGATTATGCGGCACGTTTGCTTAAAAAATGCGATGGAATATGCGGGATATTTATGCAATTTTAGAGAAAAAAAAAATAGCAATTCAAATCCTGTCCCAATGTGTTAATCAGCACCTAATTTACCAAACAACCGTTAAACAGGCAGAACATCAAGTTGAACCGTCCTCCACAGAGCTGTGAAGAAGGTCTGTCTAGTCCACACAGCATCCCTGGATGGGAGGACAACCTGCTCTGGTTTATTGGCATTTCTTTAAACCAATCACAATCATCGTGGGCGGGGCTAAGCTCCGGACGGAGCCACGGTGCCTCTGCTAAATAGTCTCAGGAAGGAACTTGTTTTGGTGGAACATGTGGACGTTCAAAAGTAGTTTTAGTCGTGCAACAGCAAACTCAGATTGGACAGATAGTCTAGCTAGCTGTCTGGATTTACCCTGCAGAGATCTGAGGAGCAGTTAACCATAGTCCTCACAAATCAGCCGGAGGTTAGAACGCCAACACAGAGACAGAGGAAGGGGACGCACATCCGGTCGAAATGACAGACAACCGAGCAATCCTGGAAGTGGAACGTCGAGGAAATAAGACTACTAGTTACATTAAAACGTCCCAGTTAAGAGAGGAAATGCCCTAAAACATATTCTTTATAAATCTTTACGATCATTCCCTAAAAGAACTGAGCAGACCTGACTTGTTGCACCGTCTAAACTCAGTCCTTCAAGAAAAATAGGGAGTTTTTTTGTGATTGTTTTGGGATAAAATCCTTGATTGTGCGGCACGTTTTCTTAAAGTGCCCATATTATGAAAAAATCACTTTTTCTGGGATTTGGGGTGTTATGTTGTGTCTCTGGTGCTTCCACACACATACAAACTTTGAAAAAAATCCACCCATGCTGTTTAGAGTGAGATACAGTTTCTGAATGTGTCCTGCCTTCAGTCTCTGGGTGAGCTGGTCAAAATCGGCACGGCTTTCTACGTCACTAGCCGAAACGAGCAGGCTAACCGCAACCATTAACTCGTACCGTTAGCATGCTAACGCTATGGCTAACGCTAGCATGCTAACGCTAGCATGCTACCTCGTTCTCAATAGCAAAGCACTGCTACAACACACACAAGTTCACCATAATCTACAAAAGAACTACTTCCATGTGCGCCCTCATTTAGAAGTCTCCCAGCTAATCCTGCCTTGTAACTGACCCAAGTTGTAGAAACAGCCTTTCTTTTACTGTCTATGGAGCTAGCTAGCTGACATGATCTACATCTGAGCTACTGAGCATGTGCGAGTGCAATCAAAGATAGTACAGAAGAAGAAGAAGAAAAGAGGTCTCACTCTGTAGCTAAAACAGAGACCAGGTGAAAAGAGGATCTGCAGCAGTGAGAGAGAGCGGTGCAGTACAACAACAATATGGTGTTTTTAGAACATTAAACCATGTAAACCTATTCTGGTACAACCTTAAAATACAATATGAACCTGAAAATGAGCATAATATGGCTGCTTTAAAAAATGTGATGGAATATGCGGGATATTTATGCAATTTTATGCAATGAAATTGCGGGAACTTGCAAAAACTGCGGTTTCATCGTGGCTTCATCGCGGGGTTTGCAGCTTTTCGATGATGTTCACGTCGCGTAATTACGTCACTTCATAACGTTCCCATGGCAACAGGGGGAAACGGCTGCTCTTGTGTGAAGTAAACGCAACATTTTTCAACTTTCTGCTAAGATATATGGGACTTTTTTGCAACGAAAATGCGCGGATTATGAAATCATGCAAGTCCCGCATATTTTGCGCGGAAATCGGAAATTTATGCGGCGAAAGTGCGGCGTATTTGAAAAAATGCGGCCCCCGAAATAAATATGCAGACTTTGGCTGATTATGCATTGAATTATGCGGGTCTAAATAATCCAGAATAATCTAAAACTTGAGTTCCCAACTGGAAAATACATGTTAACACCCTGAAAAGTTGCAACAACAACTTGGAAAGTCGGTGAAAATGTTTGTATACGATAAAGTTAACGCAGAAAACGTGGCGGACGAGACTACGTAGGCTAACGTTAGCTTCTGTCCACGTAGCGATAGAAACACACCTCAGTCTTATTTATTATACATCTGACTGAACATTTGTCATATTAAAATAGTTTGAAGTTACTTTTTTCTCGACATTTTGACGTTTTTTCAACACTTTTTTCCTTCTAAGTTTGACATTTTGTCCAACACTTCAGATGCTTTGTTACTGGATATTTTAGACACTTTTTTTACGACGCTATGTAGTTTAAACGTGTTTTAATTACCTTATAGGGTTTATTTTTTATTCTGTCCCTTTAATGTATTCTCATGTAAAAAGATGTGGCCCAAAGTGAGGCTCGGTTCTGTATCATATTAATATTTTAATAATCCGACTGACCGGTGATCTCACCTGAGACATGAACCAATTACCTGGCCAGTAATGAGCTGCTGATATTAACACCTATTCACATCTTATTCCTCTTTTATTTCACGCTAAATGTGCGTTAATGTGGGTCAGCTTTAATGGTAAATATGGTGTTTTTCGCCCGCTTAAACCAGGTGAGGCTGCGCCGCGAGATAAAGCCTTCCAGCTAGAGTCAAAGACAACAGGAATAAAGGAGATAAAGTAGGCTACTACCGTGGAGACCTTCCGGTAACCCCGGCTGGAACAATACGGAGCAGTCCTATCTGTCATCCCTGGCAACCGGGCTCCATTCAGGCCAAGCCAAACAAAAGAGCACCGACACACACCAGGCAGCCGCCGGACACACAGCCGGGGACATTGACCTTCGTTTGTCTCACAGTGCACCAAACTCCATTCAGCCTTTTCTCAATTTAAAGGTAAATTTGAGTATAATTAAAAATAAACGTTGGCGTACAACTTCAGAAGGTTATATGGGACTGTTTCGAGAACTGCTGGTCATTTCGGCACACATGTGATCTTACTTTTCGGACACACATGGGGGACAGACCGCCTGTTTACCGGGCTGCCTCACACACACACCTGTGCGACTACGTTAGCTTGGCTCGGCTCGTTTTTGTCGTTTATTCAGGTTAAATTCGTTTTTTTTTTATTTCACTGACAAACTGCGGTACACTATGCGTAGCGCAGAGCTGCCCTTCACCTTTATTTGTCTCACTAACACACAGTGTGCCAAACTCCATTTAAATATCGGTCAATTAAAGGTAAACATGAGTATCATTACAAAGAAACGTTGACCTACAACTCTAATAGGTTGTAAGGGGCTGTTTAGAGAAATGCTGGTAAGTTCGGCCAAATGTAATACACTATTAGGTTCTTAGTTTTATATAAATTGCTAAGTAGAACTTCACAATCGTCATTATCGCCTACCACTACATAAACGTACATGTTCTATGAGAAAACACAATAAATAACAAGAGAAGTGTTAATAAAAGTTGAATTAAAATAAATATCACATGTATGTGTGGTCGATGTATGCCGAACTGAAGATGTGATCCTGACACATCGTTTAATTATGTATTTCTGTGAGTATTTGAGTGTAAAGACCAACGGAATCATTTAATCCATTGTTTTTCCAATGAGGTCTGGTGTGTGTGTGTTCTCCGCTTACAGCACCGAAGGGCCACCTTTCAGGGCAGATCAGGTTGCTTCGGGTTTTGCATTTTAAAAGGTTGAAGGTTGAACAATGAGCGAGCTAGTGGTTTCATATTATAGCATATTTATCATTATTCGCTTTGAAACGTCTCGACGGTTAACCGACAGAAATGTTTGTCTCCGGGCTGAGCTGCTACAACACACAGCGGAATGTGAAGTGTTGAGAATCATTAAAACAAGCTTACCTGCAGGTGTCGGCTTCATCAAATAATCCGTTAGAAAAACATGGCACAAATAGCCGCTTATATCGCTCCGGTACCGCCTGGTTCTTAGCGGCTCCTCTAAACACTTTGTATCCCACAAACTGAGCTATTTTTCGGCTACGGGGACCTGAGTGCTCGGCTCGGTTCTCCGGAGGTCGACTCGTTTAAAAACTACACTTGACTTTGAATTGTGGTAAAACCTAAACCCACCAGCAGCAACCGAGGGCGGGGTAATCCCTGCGGGTTGACTAGCAGGCTCAACAGCTGCCTCCAGTGGACACGCCCCGTCCACTTTAGTATAGAATAGAGTCGAATAGAATAGAATAATATAGAATATCTCCGTCATTGTACAAGTATCCTACAAGGACATTAAGTTTGCGACGTCAGTATCAATGCTATAAAATGTAATAAGGTAAAAAATAAAAATTGAGTAAAAATAATAGCAGTAAAGATGTTAAACATTTAAAAAAAATCGCACTGAAATGTCCGGGACGAATGAAACCAGTTTTTAATTAAACGTCATTTACAAAGACATCGTAAAACACTGAAAGCTAATATTTGGTCACTAGCAACCTCCATCTGTCCTCTGTCAAATACAGTTATATTTTCAGCTCTGAACGAAACCGTTCGGGAGTTATTTAAGCAGAAGTCAGACGTGCGTTTTGATTAATTCGTCCCTCCTGGCCGGGACGAATGAAACAGGCATGGGGGACGAAAGAAACAAAGTTTAAGCTATGTACACTTCCCACAACTTCAATATTTGGCAACATATCATGAATGGTACTTCAGATGTTATTTCAGATAGATTGCTGCAGGGCTATATGTCTTGGTGAATGTCTTAACAACTCATTGTCGTCATCGTGAAGCGCGTATCTCACAGTTATGGAGATACCACGGCACTATGCCGTTTATATATAGCTAGAATAATACATGTTTACAATTATATAATGTTTCTGTAGTACAAAATGTTATTTCACTCTGTTCTTATGTGGGTAAGGCCACCGCACATCCAAATAAGTGCCATTCATGACCCCCAGCCCGTCAGTCTCCATAGGATAACATGGGGAAACTCCACCTCTACCTGATAGCCCCAAATATATTTACATCTTTCTAAAAGCACTTTTCCATGTCCTGTTGTGGGAAAATGTGATAAAATCTGTTTTAATTGAGTTATGGGAAATATACAATGTACAACAAGTATGATGCTAGATAAAAGATGATATGTATTTTAGTTTATAGGGAAGAGACCTTCTCCCTCCTTGGATCACCTTCAGTTGTCGCTGTGCAGCTGCAAACAGCCACAGATGGATCACCACGGTTACAGCCGCAGTAAGATGGCCGCCGCTGTAGCCACTAGCTACGGCGGGCACCAAGCCCAAACGCCTTAAGCATAGGAGCTCGAAACGCAAGATCAGCTAAATGACTTCATCTAGTGGAAAATCCCAAAAGAGGTGGTCTTAACCTCGAAAACAGCCACGCATGTTGTGAGTGTGATCATTGGAGCGTCCCACAGGAGGAGGAGGAGCTTCCTTGTAGAACGTTATGAGGCGATGTTAGACTAAGGACCGTTAGCCAGATATGTCCGCACCTTGCTCGGGCTTTCCTGTGTGTTGATTTACTTCCGTGCACATTAAAGCTCTTTTTTCTCATCTGACTCCCTCAACTTCTGTGTTCACTCTTTTATGACTTTTGATCTTGTTGTATTTTGAACAAAAAAGAAGAGCAATCGCGAAGTTACAGCAAGCGTTGGAGTCCTCGCCGTTATCTGGCCTTGAGCCGCAGACATTTAAAATTCACTTCTACAGTCTCACCTGCATAAAATATAGTATAAACACAGATATTTGTGCAATTACTTAGAATACATGGAGCTTACTGCATGTTTCATTGGTCCCGACAGCAACAATTGACATTAAACCTATTTTGCTCCTAAACTAAAAAACTCTGATATTCCACACTGTAGGACATTTTAAAACACTAACGCTAGAGATCTATTTGTCCGACACGACTGAAGCCTGGTGTCACGACGTCATACATCCATGGTTGATGCTCCCCGCCCCAGCAGCTGATTGGACGAACATCTGACGTGGGTTTGGCTACTCGAGAATTTCAACAGACTGTCATGGCGGCTCGTTCAGAATACGATCTCATATTGGACTAAAATAGTTCACCGAAACGTGTTTCTGAAAACATTTGAAGAGAGAAATAGGCCGTGCAGCTGCTGAATCTGTCTTCATTTCAGATCAACAAAGGTCAGTTTGAAAGATTTTCGTCTCCTTCTACTGGATAGTCACGTTAAACGGACTCATTTGCATAAAGATGGGTATCGGCCAGCTTTTAGACGCGCTGCTGCCTTCCCAGGATGCTTTGCGTGCGCGTTGAAGTCGCTTGACGTCACCCAGAGGAATAGAGTGGAGCGCGGCGCGACAGAAGCATCGCACGGTCAAATGGATCTGTACCGTAATTAATCTGTCGTATGACCACGACAACGGTACACCAAACAGTAAATACGTCATTAAAACAAATTGCCGCACCAAACATTTTAATTACCGCACTCAAATTGGGTTCGCAGGTCTAACTTTGTAGCAGCATGACGTCATGACGCCAGCTGTCCTGAGTCTGGTCGGCCTCCTGTGCTGTACGTACTACGTGCTGACAAAATTTGACATTTGCAACCAGGGTTCCAAATTAACTTTTTCGTCCACCAGCCGAACGGCTAGTCAATGTTCACATTTCACCAGCCACTCAATAGACTACCATTGTTTCTTTGGCTGGTGAGTGTTAGTGGTGGGCGATACTGAAAAACTTGGTAATCGATCCGATACCAAGTAAATACAGGGCCAGTATCGCTGATACCGATACCATACCAATACTTTTTAATAACTCAGGTGGATGCATCATCAAATTGCTAAATCTGAATGAATTGGGTGGTTTTGTGATTTTTCCGTTGGATTATTAATACATTAAAACCCAGTACAGAATGTTCATATGCTTATAAATGTGTTGTGACAACTAGGGCTGTCAAACAATTAATTTTCTTAATCGCGATTAATCGCATATTTTATCACACGATTAAAATTGTATTATTTTGCATTTCAGAACAGTTTTTAAGTCCATATTAACAATGGAAAGCCATTCTTACCAGTGGATCTTGATTGGGAATCAAATGAATGCAAAGAAAGTGACTTTATGAACTTGATTTTAAGATTTGTAATTATTTATTTACTGTAAACATTTATTAATCATTATTGCACAAATCCTCCAAGTAACTAAAAAATTTAAAATCCCTCTCCTTACCAGAGTCAATATAGTGTTTAGTAACTCCTAAATAGGGCTGTCAAACCATTGTCTTTTAATTTCTCTGAATTTCTGCGATTACTGCAATTAATGCAACTAAAAAAAAAATTAAATCGCATCGTGATTAACGCGTTAATGCTGACAGCCCTACTTACAACATTTTTACAAATTATACAGTTTGCCATTGTTTGATTTTTGGCCTGATAATCTAGCCACACAGCGCTCCTCTTCCTCTCTGCCGTCCTTCTGCTCCGTCTCTATCCTGCTTGTGTGTGTGTGCTGCTGGCCGCCGCTGTGCCTCGCTGCTTTCTTGCTTGTTTGCCCGGCGCCGCTAAGTCACCTGACGGCACAACATCAAATCACAAGAGGAGGGAGGAGGAGCAAAGTGTGTCTGCTCTGCGCTGTGACAGGAGTGGCACTTACAGAGACACAGACAGCCAGGTCGCAGTGCATACTGGAGAGAAACTAAAACTAAATTATCGATCTCATCCATCCATCCATCTTCGTCCGCTTATCCGGTAACGGGTCATGGGGGCAGCAGCTCCAACAGGGGACCCCAAACTTCCCTTTCCCGAGCCACATTAACCAGCTCCGACTGGGGGATCCCGAGGCGTTCCCAGGCCAGGTTGGAGATATAATCCCTCCACCTAGTCCTGGGTCTTCCCCGAGGCCTCCTCCCAGCTGGATGTGCCTCCACCTAGTCCTGGGTCTTCCCCGAGGCCTCCTCCTAGCTGGACGTCCCTCCATCTAGTCCTGGGTCTTCCCCGAGGCCTCCTCCCAGCTGGACGTGCCTCCACCTAGTCCTGGGTCTTCCCCGAGGCCTCCTCCCAGCTGGACGTGCCTCCACCTAGTCCTGGGTCTTCCCCGAGGCCTCCTACCAGCTGGACGTGCCTGGAACACCTCCCTAGGGAGGCGCCCAGGGGGCATCCTTACCAGATGCCCGAACCACCTCAACTGGCTCCTTTCGACGTGAAGGAGCAGCGGCTCTACTCCGAGCTCCTCACGGATGACTGAGCTTCTCACCCTATCTCTAAGGGAGACGCCAGCCACCCTCCTGAGGAAACCCATTTCGGCCGCTTGTACCCTGGATCTGGTTCTTTCGGTCATGACCCAGCCTTCATGACCATAGGTGAGGGTAGGAACCAAAACTGACCGGTAGATCGAGAGCTTTGCCTTCTGGCTCCGATTCTCCGACCAATCTCCCGCTCCATTGTCCCCTCACTCGCGAACAAGACCCCAAGGTACGTGATCGATCTCATTACACTGGTATTGATCAATATCGATACCAGCATTGGTATCGATATTATCGATATTTGGATCGATCCGCCCATCACTAGTGAGTGTAGTAAATCTAGCAGCCTCTTGCATATTTTACCAGCATTTGGCTGCTAGATGGTGCTAATTTGGAACCCTGTTTGCAACGTGTATGGTTTTTGGGATAACTGCAATGTTTAATTCGTCCTCCGCCTCAATCGTCCCGGTTGTACCCTGGTTAAGATCAGAGGATGTTGAGAGACTGGCATCCGTCAAAGTTGAAATTTGAAACTTGTTTTTAATGCTATAAACTGTAATAAAACACCCAAAATTAAAAACTTTGGGTTCATTTTGGGGTGTGTGTTTGAGATCTCTAACTATCTAGGGAGGTCCCGTGACATCTCTGCATGTTTTTGAGAAAAAAATGACAAAATGTTGGAAAAAAAACCCTCCAGAAAGTCAACAAAAACTCAAAAAAAATAAAAGCAACGACGTTTAAAAAAAAAAAAAAAAAGGCAACTTTTTTTTATATATTCGTATATATAATGTCTAAAAAACCTGAAAGACTTAAAAAAAAAAAAAGGCGACAATAACAAAACAAAAAAGCTCCAGAAAGGCAGCAAAAAATGTCTAAATATATATATATATATATATATATATATATATATATATATATATATATATATATATATATATATATATATATAGTAATATAATTATTTTTTTTTTTTTTTTTTAAATGACAAAAAAAATTCAAAAAAAACAGCAAAATAGTTTTAAAAAAAAGGTGTCAAAAATTTGAAAGAAAGCAACAAAAACATTGATTTAAAAAGTGCAGTTTTGATTATTATTATTATATTATTATTCAAAACTGGAGCTCCTTCCAGTCTTTACTCAGGGTATTTTAACCCATCTCTCTCCCTGTCAGTCACAGTGAAGGGGAAGGACGCCCCCTGCTGGTGATGCGTTTAGTGACCAAGTACATTTACTAAAATACTACTAGAAGTTTGAGGTACTTGTACTTTGAGTATCTCCATGTTCTGTTGCTGTACTTTTTTCCGTAACAGCTTTAGTTACTTATAAATTAGTTATAAATAACATGATACGTTTATGAAATGAGGCATTTAAATCATTAACCAACTCAACCAGCTTACGTGTGTGTGTGTGTGTGTGTGTACACACACACACACACACACACACACACACACACACACATCATTAACCCATTTCTGCCCAAACACTGTTTAGAATGAAAGGGTCTCACTCAGTGTGCCAAACTCCATTCAAATATCTGTCAATTTAAGGTCTTAGGGGGGAGAGAGAGAGAGAGAGAGAGAGAGAGAGAGAGAGAGAGAGAGAGAGAGAGAGAGAGAGAGAGAGAGAGAGAGAGAGAGAGAGAGAGAGAGAGAGAGAGAGAGAGAGAGTAACAAACAGACTGAGAGTGGTGATATTTTCTGCTTTAAACCCTTTTAATGATGAACTCTGTTCTTGAGCTCTGCACAGAAACACACCAACAACAGCTACAGTTTGGAGGGTTTTGGGTGTGTGACGTTCTGCCGATGACAGGAGACATCATCACCATCACCATGACGATGAGCAGCTCCTCACCTCCCCCCCCCACACACACACAAACGAGACGTTCAAAGACTCGAGAGTCCGTCTGTGAAAAGTGTCCGTCGTCCTTTTTTTATGCTTTTTCTTTTCTCCCACAGATTCAGAGTTTCTTTCTGCAACACACATCGGAAACATCTGTATGTGTGTGTGTGTGTCTCTGTCTGTGTGTGTGTGTCTCTGTGTGTGTGTGTGTGTGTGTCTCTGTCTGTGTGTGTGTGTGTCTCTGTGTGTGTGTGTGTGTGTCTGTCTGTGTGTGTGTGTGTCTGTATGTCTGTGTGTGTGTCTGTGTGTCTGTGTGTGTGTGTCTGTATGTCTGTGTGTCTGTCTGTCTGTGTGTGTGTGTGTGTGTGTCTGTCTGTCTGTGTGTGTCTGTGTGTGTGTGTGTGTCTGTATGTCTGTGTGTGTCTGTGTGTGTGTGATCTGACAGTATAAGAACATAACGTGGATTTTCTTTTGTTGAATGAGATCATTTTTCTCCAGTAAAACTCTTTCAAAAGGAGGATTTTAGGATAAAAAGAAAGATCTACGGCCTTCATTGTATGCATTTGTTTACGTTTTACAGAAAGGGTTTTGGGTGTGTTTGGGTCTGCTAGTGAGTGAATGACTCGCTGTCATCTGTGATTGGCAACGCCAGAAATTAGGCGTGATTTCGGAGGCTTGTCTGTGATCGTAATCCCGTGTGAATCGGCCACGTCTGGAATTTCAAAGCAAATTACCGACCGTTATTTCACCAAAACACCAAAACACAGAGGCTGTGTGATAATATCAGTCCCGTGTGAATCGGCATCTCTGTGAGTGGCTGCGCTGGCGATTATAAATACAAGTTTTGACATCATATGTCGGGGATAATGTCAGCACGAAACACAGGCGTGAGGAGTCATTTCTAAATCACACGAGGGCCCTATCTTGTACCCGGCGCAGCTCAGGTGCATTCTGGGCGTGCTGGTCTTACAGGGAGGTGTGTTCAGGTGCATTCTGGGAGTATTGCTATCTTGAGGCAGCGGGAAGTGATGGCACCATTGACCAACAAAAACCTGGTCTAAAGTCAATAACGCAGCATTTCATTGTTATTTTAACAGAGCATTAGTAAAATGCTCCTAGGCTCGTACACAGCGCACACACACTATGCTTGTTACACACACAGGGACGCGCACACACACACACACACACACACACACACAAGATTACAAATAAAAATATTACGGTGCAAATCCTCCATCATAACAGCAATGCTCCAAGGTCCAAACACGCCTGGCTTTTAAAGGGAATGGGAGATGATCTCTGATTGGTTGATTGCATGTTACGCCCAAAACACACCACGGACCCTTTTTATCAGCCGTCAAACTAGCAAAAGTGGATTTGGACACGCACTAAACACACCTGCACCAGGCGCTTCACGCCGTGACCTCACATCGTTAGAATAGGACCTGAGGTAACCGAGGTAACCAGTCCTGTGTGAACAGGACTAAAACTCTGACAGGCGTGTGGTATAAAGCCACCAACGCTCCGATGTGTGTTGCACGTTTACCTCTGAAGCGTGAAGCGACAGTAGAGTCAGATTCATCCGAGGTGGAGATGTCTCAGTATTAGTCTCAGACCGGATCAGTTTTCGTACAAGTCTCAGAACCAGTTTTAGGGCGTTTTCACTCCCAAACCCCCCTCGGTGTGAACGCAGCAGACGCACTCGGACCAAAACAACCGGACGTTAAAAACAAACTCCTGTACGCTGCAGGACATTTCCGTTTTTTTCTTCCGTTTGTTGCTTTTGTTTTGACATGTAATGTCACCTTTGGTGACGTTTGTGTCGCGTTGTTCGACGTTTTTGTCGCCGGCCAATAAGCGGAGGTGTTGTTGCGTGGTTTGTAGTAATGCATTTTAGTTCGCTTGGAGTTTTCTCCGTGTGAAAAGAAACCGAAGCAAGTTTACAAACTCGAAAGCAGACGAACTGTAGGTGTGAAAACGCCCTCAGTCTCTCAGAGAGTCTCAGTCTCTCAGAGAGTCTCAGACTCTCAGTCTGTCTCAGTCTCTCAGAGTCTGTCTCAGTCTCTCAGAGTCTCAGTCTCTCAGAGTCTCAGAGTCTGTCTCAGTCTCTTAGAGTCTCACAGAGAGTCTCAGTCTCGCAGTCTGTCTCAGTCTCTCAGAGTCTCAGGAGACCTCGATGATCTCCACGCTGCCGGAGAAGCTCGACTGGCTCCCCACCTTTCCCATCTCCTCTCTGCTGCCGTCCGTCCTCCCGTCCCCGAACTCCATCTGACAGCTGCGTCTCTTCAGCTGCTTCTCGAAGCTGCTCTCTTCGTGCCAGCTCCTCCTCGAGTCTCCGCGGTCGCCCGTCCTCTGCCGGCTGCGCCGTCGGTGCACCTCTTCCAGGCCGTGGCTGCAACCGTAGGCCGCGAAGCCAGCGCTGCTGGCACCGCTCAGGACGGCCGAGGCGGAGTAGAAGCGGGTGGAGTCGGAGGACAGGTACCAGCCGCCAGCGAGGGAGGCAGTGGACACGGTGACGGGGCCCAGCAGGATGTCAGAGTGCCAGCCTTTCAGCCCGCTGCCAGCGGAGCCCGGTTTGGCCAGATGCTGCTGGCTGCGGGAGAGGCCGAACAGGAAGCTGGTGGCGTTCTCCTCCATACTGCCGCTCCGGTGCAACGGCTGCGAACAGTTGGGGGTGGCGGCCGGGGGTTTGAAGCCACTGCTGGAGGTCGGCGCGGGCTGAGGTGGTGCGACTCGCTCCCCGTTGACTTCGTCTTTGTCGGGGCTCTGCTCCGGAGTGGACTGCTCCGAGACTTCTTGCACCGGGGAGAACTGGCACGGTTTGCTGGCCGGCTCTTTGAAGCCTGGTGGTCAGGGTAGCCAGATTATGGAGAAAAAATATAATCACAATTATTTTGGTCAATCACGATAATTTAACACAATTACTCGTTGACTTCTGGAAAGATGTTGCAATTATTGAACTTAAACAGTGGAAAAGTAAAATGAATCAACAGTAACTGTGAAATTTGCCTTCATACTTTTCCTATTTAATCTTTATTTTATTCATTCAGAACACAAGAGAAAATACAAACGTGACATCATGACTTTGCGTAAACATACACGCCACTTTGCTAAAGCCAAATGGCGTGTTATCTGTACGCATTTTGAGCTATCCACGTGTATGTCTACGCTGTATACAGCGGATGCGAGAACGTGCCGTGCTATCACTAGGGCTGCAACTAACGATTATTTTCATCCCACCCGTCCTTTCATACTACTCGCTACGGCGAAAATTCACATGTAATGTAGGTCAATGGAGGCCAAATGGCGTTGATAAACACGCTAAAAAAAAGGATTATGCGTCTTTATAACACGCAAAAACGGCGTACGAATTGACATGTCATACATACGCCACTTTGTGAGATCAGTCTGGAAATTAGGAGTTTACTTTCAAAACGTAATAAGCTACATAATTTCTCAATTTTTCTGTTTTTGTGATCATTGGGAGCCGAAATCATAATAACTAGGGGTGTGCAAAAAAATCTATTCACATTCGTATCGTGATTCAAGCTCTACCGATTCAAAATCAATTCATATTGGGCTTCATTGGGTTCATATTTTAGTTTTTTTTAATTTAATTTTATGTCTACTGCAATCACATGAGGAAAGTACATTTACATACTGTGAGTATTTTCTTTTTTTAAATCGAGAATTGTTTTTGAATCGAATCTTGAGCCTAAAAATCAATATCAAATGGTGACATTTTCTGAATCGTGCACCCCTAATAATAACGATTACATTTCAATAGGGTTGCATGATACTGACAAAATATGATATTGCGATATCAATATTAATTTCGATATTTTTAAACATATGTAAAATTACAAAAAAGTTTATTTCAACTGACAGTCATATTGGACCGGTCCAACATGAATATATAAATAAATAAGGACCATGTCTACAGAACAGGACATGTTCTACTGGTTGGACAGTATAAATATAATATAAATAAATATTGCATACTTATTGCGACACTTTCGATATATTGCGATAACGATATTGAGTTGATATATCTTGCACCCCTACATTTTGATTAATTGCACAGCCCTACCTGGCGGTTTGAAGTACTCCACGGTGTCTCCGGCTCCACGGCTGTACGTAGCGCTCCCTACCGGCTCGCCGTACGACTTGATGTCCAGAGAGAAGGAGCGCTTCAGCCGGGCGCTGTCTTCGGGTCCGTCGGCGCCAGCGGAGGCGAGCTGCAGGCCGCTCAGAGCCTGAGCCAGCAGGCGCTCCTCGGGGGCGTCGGCTAAAACACAGGGCAGGGTGAGGGGCTCCAGCGGCGCCGAGGGCTCCGGGGCCTCGGGCTGCTCGGGGACGTCTCCGCTGGACTCGGCAGGATGGACGGACTTGAGTTTGGCTTCGGTACCGTGAGGACTCTTTATCTTCTTCTCAAAGTCCAGCAGCTGACCCAGGAAGTTAAAGTTGGGAGAAATGGTCGGCCGCTTCTCCTTCACAAACCTGTCAAACAAACATCGCACTCTGACTATTAGCAACATCGACATTCTTCAAACTGTACATTTATGTCTTTAAAACAATATATAAAAAGATTTACCTTATAGTTTTTAGTGTACGCGCCTGTGTCTGTCTGTGCCTGTGTGTGTGTGTGTGTGTGTGTGTGTGTGTGTGTGTGTGCGTGCGTGCGTGTGTGTGTGTCTGTGCCTGTGTGTGTATGTGTGTGTGTGTCTGTGTCTGTGTGTGTGTCTGTGTGCCTGTATGTGTGTGTGTGTCTGTGCCTGTGTGTGTGTGTGTGTGTGTGTGTGTGTGTGTCTGTGTGTGTGTGTGCTGTGTGTGTGTGTGTGTGTGTCGTGTGTGTGTGTTGTGCCTGTGTGTGTGTGTGCCTGTGTGTGTGTGTGTGTGTGTGTGTGTGTGTGTGTGTGTGTGTGTGCCTGTGTGTGTGCCTGTGTGTGTGCCTGTGTGTGTGCGTGTGTGTGTGCGCGCGTGTGTGTGTGTGTGTGTGTGTGTGTGTGTGTGTGTGTGTGTGTGTGTCACAATGTCCATTACATTGCTGTAGGATTTGTGATCTGTCTTGTCATGTTTTTCCTGTTGGATTTAAATCGTGCCCTGTCTAGAGACTGCAGATGTAAATTAGCCTAAGGCTACCTCTGGTACAATGCATCAAATGGCAACATTTATGTTAAAAAATTGTACATGCTCCCTAACAAATAAAATGAATAAATAAAATAATATTATTTTGTTATTTCCAGTAGGGCCGCACGATGTGAGAAAAATATGCAATTGTTGAATATCGCGATAACGATATAACTGCGGGGGGTGGGGATGCAACGCTACCAGGCTACAGCCAAGCGGCGTGCGTCGCCGTGACGTGTAGTTACATTTTTCGAGAGGTGCATGTCAGGCTACGCCGTACGGTCCGGCGTAGGTTCGTGTCTCCACGTATCAACGTACGCTGCAACAGCGTAGATTTTACGCAAAAGTATAAAAGTTATTCATGTATTATCTGCTCTATTTGTTCCAACGTTTAAGACAGAGTTATGGTGATAATAATGGTACAAAATGATGTAAAATTGCATCCTTTTTAATTAAAAAACGTTCCATTTTCTTGAGGGATTTACCCTTAAACCCCCTGCCAAATATGTGTACCCAAGTCTTCCATAAACTGAGAGAAAACACACTGTATGAAGCTGTCTAAAACATTTGATTTGGAAATAAAATACTCTAAGAAATATTTGTTTACAACTGTAAATTACTTCCGTTTCTCTGCATTTATTTCCCTTTTTTACCCTTATTTTATATGAATCCTTTAGACTAGGGATGCACCGAATCCAGATTTTTGTATGTAGATTCCTTCATCACAACTCGTATTCTTCCAGATGTTTCATACCAGATGTTGTAACAGCGGTGATGTTGTGTATAGTTTAGGGTCCTCGCCACCACCAGACTAATCAGCATTGCAGATTGATCATGTAGCTGGACTTGAATGGTCTTCTTTTGACTGAAAGTTCTGCCAAACTACACTTTTTCTGCTCACCAGTTCCATTTCCACTTTCTCACAGCCTACTGCATTGAACGCTCCACCTACGTAAACACCTTCCCGTAATCAACGGCGCCGTCATTACGTCGACCAGCGTAGCGCGCGGAGTGCAAGCGTAGGGTTCAGTTCAGCAGAAACCCAACCCCGTCAAAAAGCCCAATATGTGTTACATGTTAATGTATGCTTATGTTTACATTTGGCATGTTCTTTTGGTTTTTATGAAAGCTGTTTACCGTCTACACTCACAGAATGTGGAGCTGCATCATTAGTGAGCGTCCAGGCGAGCGTTTGTAATGAACAGTGACACGCGGGCGGATTAATTGGAGGCTTAACGAGGATGTGGACTCATTAGGACCGACTCTGTGTTATTTGGATCTACGTGGAGAGGAATGTGCACGGCCGACATCAAACAAGAGTCTGAGCTCTGAAAGCTGCAGAAATCTGTTGTGTAACATCGGAGGAAACCGCTCAATGTAAAGGCCGTTACACACCAACCAGACGGCCGACCGCCGGCAGTAAAGCCAGTGTGACCAAGGGGGTCAGCTTCTCCTCACAACGCGTAGCTCCTATGGCGCCATTTTGATGCTACCAAGCCATCACCTCCCGTTAGCATCCCATTGACTGCCATTCATTTTGACGTCACTTTGACAGAGAATAACTTTACATCTGAAGAGTTTAAAGACTCTATTTGTCCGTTGTTTATTTCTAAAGAAACACGACAATGTATAAAAGGCTCCATTACCTTGTAGCTCACGTTATGGCTCCGTAGCAGACGTTTTTATAAAAATAGGCTAACGATTGGGTCATAACCACGAGACTTACTGTCTCATAGTAGAGGAATTACCGTATAGTACAGGAGAAGCTCTCAGGCAGTTTGGACTTCCATTAGCTGTTTAAGTTTAATTACTAATGTTAACTATCATTTTAGTGATCAATAATTAGCCTGTGTCTATGTTATCTCCTTACATATACCTACGCTCTCCGTCTCTGCTAGATTGGGAATGATTGAGATTTCTCTTGGCACAGCTACCAGAAGACTTCCAACTTTCAGACAGGTTGCTCACGTCACATCTACGGCCGATTATCGGCTCGGTGTGTCAGCGCCTTAAGACAGAGTCCCAGGGATGCACCAAATCCAGGATTCGGCTTCGGCTGAATATTGGGCTTTTTGACGGGGTTGGGTTTCTGCTGAACCTTAGAATGTCCTGTTTGAGTGGCTGTAATGTTCTGTCGCATCAGCTGCTGCTGCCGGTCTTTGAGACACAGCTGCTGTCTGGTTGTTATAATCACTACACGCGGTTCACAACACACGGTTAGTTAATTCTACTTTTTCTATTTCTTATACTTTCTCCTATGTCTCCTTAATGTGTATTTGTTTTCCCAGTGTGGTATTAATATATATATATCTACCTACCTACCTACCTATCCATCCATCCATCTACCTACCTACCTACATCTACCTACCTACCTACCTACCTACCTATCCATCCATCCATCTACCTACCTACCTACCTATCCATCCATCTATCTACCTACCTACCTATCCATCTACCTACCTACCTACCTACCTCTGCCTACCTACCTACCTATCTACCTACCTCTCTATCTACCTGCCTACCTACCTACCTACCTACCTACCTCTGCCTACCTACCTATCTACCTACCTCTCTATCTACCTACCTACCTACCTCTCTATCTACCTACCTACCTACCTACCTCTGCCTACCTACCTACCTATCTACCTACCTCTCTATCTACCTGCCTACCTACCTACCTCTCTATCTACCTACCTACCTACCTACCTATCTTATCACGCTCTAAATTATGTGAAATTGCTTATTTATTAATTGAAAAACTGAACATTTTCTTGAGGAATGATGCCGAAACCCCGACTAAACATGTGCCCCTGAATCTTCCACAAACCCGGTACAGGGGAAACACTGGACTGGCTGAAGAATACAGCCCTACGATGTGTGCTGGGTGTGTGTGCTGCTCTCACCTGTACGCCTCGTCCAGAGACATGTCCATCCTCTTCATGATGTAGGCGATGGCGATGGTGGCGGAGCGAGAGATTCCCGCCAGACAGTGAACCAGGACGCGGGCGTTGGACGCTTTCGCCTTCTCTGAAACACACAAAGGTCAGAGTAGGGCTGAGAGATGGAGAGAGGGAGAGAGAGAGAGAGAGAGAGAGAGAGAGAGAGAGAGAGAGAGAGAGAGGAGAGAGAGAGAGGAGAGAGAGGGAGAGAGGGAGAGGTGAGGAGAGGTAGAGGTAGAGAGAGGTGTAGAGGTAGAGAGAGGAGAGAGGAGAGAGGAGGTGAGGAGATGAGAGAGAGAGAGAGAGAGGTGTAGAGGTGTAGAGAGGAGTAGAGAGAGAGAGAGGAGAGAGAGAGAGAGAGAGAGGAGAGAGAGAGGAGAGATGAGAGGAGAGAGGAGAGAGAGAGGAGAGAGAGGTGTAGAGGTAGAGAGAGAGGTGTAGAGGTAGAGAGAGAGGTGTAGAGAGAGAGAGAGAGAGGTGTAGAGGTAGAGAGAGAGAGAGAGAGAGAGAGAGAGAGAGAGAGAGAGGTGTAGAGGTAGAGAGAGAGAGAGAGAGGTGTAGAGGTAGAGAGAGAGAGAGAGAGAGATAGATGGAGAGGTTGAGCGATAAAGAGATAGTTAGAGGTAGAGAGGTAGATAGATGGATGGATAGATAGATATATAGAGAGAGAGAGTCTGTGTCTGTCTTTAGTTTTAATTTTTTAAGTCACTTTTTCAACTTTTCCCGACATTTGTTTTTTTTCGAAATTCTTGCATTTTTTTTTAAACGTTTTTTTGTCATTTTATAAAAAATAAAAAAAAAGTTGCTTTTTTTGTACATTTACACCGGTTGCTTTTTTTGGCGTTCCTGCAGTCTTTCCCCGATGCTGTAGTCACTTTTTTTTGACGTCATTTACGTTTTTTTCTTCAACTGTAAAAATAAATTGTCACTTTATTTAAAGGTGCCCTGCCACACAAAACCATTTTCCTTGAAATCTGTTTGGTCCATATGTGTTTGTTTGTTATGTGGTGAATGTGAAAATGAACGGCTACCTCCTCTGTCAGCTCTACAAATCAGACCAATTACAACAGCTGGTCAGTCTGACATCATGTTGCCTGAGCTCATTACTATTCATGAGCTCATTACTATTCATGAGCTCGCCCAGTTGCACTCATAGACAGTATATAAATGGACCAGCAGGTCCCGTGTCTCTGGACGGAGACCAGTGAAGTCTCTTTCCCGGTGATGGCTGAGCGTTACTGAGCAGCCTCCAACTGAGCTTGAAGACGTAGATGTGACGTGAGCAACCTGTCTGAAAGTTGGAAGTCTTCTGGTAGCTGTGCCAAGAGAAATCTCAATCATTCCCAATCTAGCAGAGACGGAGAGCGTAGGTATATGTAAGGAGATAACATAGACACAGGCTAATTATTGATCACTAAAATGATAGTTAACATTAGTAATTAAACTTAAACAGCTAATGGAAGTCCAAACTGCCTGAGAGCTTCTCCTGTACTATACGGTAATTCCTCTACTATGAGACAGTAAGTCTCGTGGTTATGACCCAATCGTTAGCCTATTTTTATAAAAACGTCTGCTACGGAGCCATAACGTGAGCTACAAGGTAATGGAGCCTTTTATACATTGTCGTGTTTCTTTAGAAATAAACAATGGACAAATAGAGTCTTTAAACTCTTCAGATGTAAAGTTATTCTCTGTCAAAGTGACGTCAGAATGAATGGCAGTCAATGGGATGCTAACGGGAGGTGATGGCTTGGTAGCATCAAAATGGCGCCATAGGAGGTTCGCGGTCCGAGGAGAAGCTACCCCTTTGTTTGCTCAGGGTAAAGGATGCTGATAGCCAGGCTCTCATTGGCTAGCTGTTAGCCAATCAGAGTCAAGCAGCTTAGCTCGTTGAATATTAATGAGAACTGGCACAAATCGAGCTGATTCTTCCTGCAGGCTTTCTATACCACGCTAGAATGGCTTGAAACAAGGTAACCAAGGTTACAGAGTCCATGGTACAACTTCAGACATTACCACAAAGTCATGAAATATACGTGTGGCACGGCACCTTTAAAGCTGTTCAGCTGAGTGCAACAATTGTCGGTTCCACAAAGTCAATTGAGCGCTATATATATATAATTTTGGGTAAAAGTATTACAACTAAAATGTATTTATGTAGAAGTTCGAATGCAGGACTCTTACATATAAACATAGATAAGTTGTGGTGTTTCTCCCTTCATTTAAATAAGGTTCTGTACTGTTCTGTAATAAGGAGTCCGTACTATGAAATACCCACAATGCACAGCTAGTTTGAGCGTACATACGATGTACTCTACATTTTACTCCTGTATACCCACAATGCAATACATATTATGACAGTCGTTAACGTTAGATGTGAGATTGTGTTAGACTTTAGTCTTTTCAGAGTCTTGTAATCTATGGTAGGCAATAGCTGTTAAGCATTTTTTTTGAGTCCATGGTAGACCTTCAGACATTACCACAAAGTCATGAAATACGTGTGGCACCTTTAAACTTTTAATACTTGTCCTAATTGTTTTGGACATTCAGCGTTTTATCCAACAGTCACTGTCACTTCTCCTACATTGTAGACGCTTTCTTTTGAACGTTTTTGGCTCTTTTTTCATCATTTCAACAGACAGTAGCAGCTTAAGCTCCGTCTGTTGTTGTTGTTGTTATTAAAATATATATATATATATATATATATGTATATATATATATATATATATATATATATATACATATATATACATACATATATACATATATATATATATATATATATATATGTGTATATATATGTATGTGTATATATGTGTATATATATATGTATGTGTATATATATATACACACATACATACATACACATACAGTGCCTTGCGAAAGTATTCGGCCCCCTTGAACTTTGACCTTTTGCCACATTTCAGGCTTCAAACATAAAGATATAAAAATGTAATTTTTTGTGAAGAATCAACAACAAGTGGGACACAATCATGAAGTGGAACGAAATTTATTGGATATTTCAAACTTTTTTAACAAATAAAAAACTGAAACATTGGGCGTGCAAAATGATTCAGCCCCTTTACTTTCAGTGCAGCAAACACTCTCCAGAAGTTCAGTGAGGATCTCTGAATGATCCAATGTTGACCTAAATGACTAATGATGATAAATAGAATCCACCTGTGTGTAATCAAGTCTCCGTATAAATACACCTGCTCTGTGATAGTCTCAGAGGTCCGTTTAAAGCGCAGAGAGCATCATGAAGAACAAGGAACACACCAGGCAGGTCCGAGATACTGTTGTGGAGAAGTTTAAAGCCGGATTTGGATACAAAAAGATTTCCCAAGCTTTAAACATCCCAAGGAGCACTGTGCACGGATAATATTGAAATGGAAGGAGTATCAGACCACTGCAAATCTCCGAAGACCCGGCCGTCCCTCTAAACTTTCAGCTCATACAAGGAGAAGACTGATCAGAGATGCAGCCAAGAGGCCCATGATCACTCTGGATGAACTGCAGAGATCTACAGCTGAGGTGGGAGACTCTGTCCATAGGACAACAATCAGTCGTATACTGCACAAATCTGGCCTTTATGGAAGAGTGGCAAGAAGAAAGCCATTTCTTAAAGATATCCATAAAAAGTGTCGGTTAAAGTTTGCCACAAGCCACCTGGGAGACACAGCAAACATGTGGAAGAAGGTGCTCTGGTCAGATGAAACCAAAATCTAACTTTTTGGCAACAATGCAAAACGTTATGTTTGGCGTAAAAGCAACACAGCTCATCACCCTGAACACACCATCCCCACTGTCAAACATGGTGGTGGCAGCATCATGGTCTGGGCCTGCTTTTCTTCAGCAGGGACAGGGAAGATGGTTAGAATGGATGGGAAGATGGATGGAGCCAAATACAGGACCATTCTGGAAGAAAACCTGATGGAGTCTGCAAAAGACCTGAGACTGGGACGGAGATTAGTCTTCCAACAAGACAATGATCCAAAACATAAAGCAAAATCTACAATGGAATGGTTCACAAATAAACATATCCAGGTGTTAGAATGGCCAAGTCAAAGTCCAGACCTGAATCCAATCGAGAATCTGTGGAAAGAACTGAAAACTGCTGTTCACAAACGCTCTCCATCCAACCTCACTGAGCTCCAGCTGTTTTGCAAGAAGGAATGGGCAAAAAGTTCAGTCTCTCGATGTGCAAAACTGATAGAGACATACCCCAAGAGACTTACAGCTGTAATCACAGCAAAAGGTGGCGCTACAAAGTATTAACTTAAGGGGGCCGAATAATTTTGCACGCCCAATTTTTCAGTTTTTTTATTTGTTAAAAAAGTTTGAAATATCCAATAAATTTCGTTCCACTTCATGATTGTGTCCCACTTGTTGTTGATTCTTCACAAAAAATTACATTTTTATATCTTTATGTTTGAAGCCTGAAATATGGCAAAAGGTCAAAGTTCAAGGGGGCTGAATACTTTCGCAAGGCACTGTATGTGTATGTGTGAATATATATATATATATATATATATATATATATATATATATATATATATATATATATATATATATATATATATATATATATATATATATATATATATATTATTTTATCGCAGAAATTCAGAGAAATTAAAAGAAATGAATGGTTTGACAGCCCTATTTAGGAGTTACTAAACACTATATTGACTCTGGTAAGGATAGGGATTTTTAGTTTTTTAGTTAGGTACTTGGAGGAATTGTGCAGTAATGACAGATTCTCACATTTTTCTTTTGTTTACAGTAAATAAATAATTACAAATCTTAAAATCAAGTTCATAAAGTAACTTTCTTTGCATTCATTTGATTCCCAATCAAGATCCACTGGTAAGAATGGCTTTCCATTGTTAATATGGACTTAAAAACTGTTCTGAAATGCAAAATAATAGAATTTTAATCATGTGATAAAATATGCGATTAATCGCGTTTAACTATAGAACTTCAACGATTAATCGCAATTTAAAAAAATGAATCGTTTGACAGCCCTAATTATTATATTATGTATAGCGAGCCGTGGGCTGACCTATGAACTCCACCGATCTGTCCAACCAGGGCAGGATCTTCTCACAGAACGAGTCGTTGACGGGAACCCGCAGGAAGTGGGACTCGGGGATGAAGTCCGGTTTGGGGCAGGTGTTGCTGGCGTTCAGGACGTAGACGATGTCGTTCTGCTGCATCAGATCCTGGAGACAGAAACCACATCACACCGAGACCAGGACCGGTACTTACACCGGTAATCTCAGGCTGCATTCACACTGCTACGCTGTGGTCTGAGCCTGAACATCAACATGTACTAACGCTCAGAAACCTGAGCTCATTTTTACAGTTCATTGTCCGTCTGGTTTAATTTTCTAAAAAAGCTTGTAAAACATAAACCCTGTTGTCTACAGTCAATCTATGAACATCATTTTTTCAGGACAAACTGGGCTATTAGAATATTTGTGCTGCAGTGAGGTCACTTGAATGTAAAAAAGGTTGTATGACCTTAAAGACAAATAATTAAATAAAACGGAACATGAATCTCACAGATATGTATTGATATCACAGCCAATCTCCTCTAAATCAGCTCCCATATGTATTAGGAGTCACACTGTGAAGAAATAAACATTATAACTTATACAGTTGACTAAATATGTACATTTTTTTCAAAAAAAGTCCAGACGCTTTTGCCCTCATGACATTCACTTATGCTAATAATCAAATAATAATGTCATATTTATTGTAATCACACATACAGCAATGTTCTAAAACAGTTCTCCTATATATGTGGAGTCATGCAGTGCAAAAATAAACATAATAAACATTATAACTCATGTAAAAGGACAAACTATTCACATTTCTTCAAAAAAGGCCCAAATTTATGCCAAATCTCAAAACAATCTTCTCTGTAGAACGGTAATAGACTGGAGTGATCCATCTTTCCACTTGATATAGAGCGCAACAGTCCCGCCCACAGCGGGTTCCGGAAGTAAAAATATAATTCAATTTCTCCATTGACAGTTGCAGTATAAGCCATAAAATCGTAACCGTCGATGGTGGACTTAAAACCAGCTTGCTGACATGACTAAGCGATTGTATATGCTCGTATAGACGCCACAAACCATGGGGCACTACCCTTGTTTAGAGATAAATGTCTTTTATTCGCGATGTCTTGGATAAGTACTTCATTACCCACAATCCTGAACAATCCCACAATCCCACAGTGATGCCTCTGATTGGTGGAGCTCATGCTGGTGAGGAGGGGGGGGAGGGGGAGCTGCCTGCACGATCCGTCACGATGATTTACGACCCTGCAGGAATCACGATCAGTTCCACGCTTCTGACGTTAGCCTCCGCCGGGAAGCTAACGTTAGTTTAGCTAACAGCTAATTCAGCTAACCGCTAGCTGACAGCTTGATTCAGTCTAAAATAACATTAACTCAAACGTATCACTGGGTAAAGCCGTCTACAGCTGACGTAACAGCTGTTATATATGTTAACGGTTATTTTCAGGTTTATTTTGAGGGTCTTTTAAAGTTATTACATGCTGTCTCAGCTAGCAGTTAGCTGTTAGCTAAACTAAC
This sequence comes from Sander lucioperca, assembly GCF_008315115.2. Lineage (NCBI taxonomy): Eukaryota > Metazoa > Chordata > Actinopteri > Perciformes > Percidae > Sander > Sander lucioperca. The sequence continues at coordinate 19,999,195 of NC_050192.1, read as the reverse complement.
GTTAGCTTCCTTTGTTCAGTGGTGCGCGGTGGTTCATGGGATGAGTAGTTCCTTCGCTCTGAGATGACGATACATACACAGTGTTGTACCTTTGACTTTTTTGGAATTTTCTGATTGTTTTTTCACTCTAAATGATACGTTGTATGTTTATGAGTCCCGTCTGGTTAGCCTGAGGCACCGTCTAAAACTCTTTATATACGGATGTTTCCAGACGTCTATGGGAGAAATGAATGGGAATTTTACTTCCGGAACCCAAGGTCTCTCGGACGAGGGGTGGGACTGTTGAGGTCTATACTCTTTGTATGACGGACCTGCCTTCCCATTGGTTGAAAGACGCCAACACAATCTCACAAAGCATCATGGGATATTCAAAATGGCAGCTAGCATCGAGCTAGCGGCAAAAATGACGGAAAATTGATAAATTATGGACATCAAGTGGATAAATCTTGGATATAAGCGTTTGGATTTATTGCTGAACAACTCCAAAAAGAGGCAAAACTTCCAGGCTGGATAGAAGACCTTCTGTAAAGGCTACAAAGACACCAAAGACACCCCCGTGATGGCTAACTCCTTAGCTTTTAGCAGCAAACATCGGTAAGTTTCTACATTAAACCGTTATCAAATTATCTAAATATTAATCAGAGGTGCCGTTTTGTGTCGTCTACGACGCGGTCGGGTTCTGAGGGTTAAAGTTCTGATAAATAAAATGTTTAAAAATACAAACTTAAGATGTGAAACTAAAAGGGTTAAACACGAGGGAGGTTGTAGAGCGCCCTCTGGTGGACAGACTACGCAACGCCAACACTCAGAACATGGCTGAAGGGTCTGTGTGTGTGTGTGTGTGTGTGTGTGTGTGTGTGTGTGTGTGTGTGTGTGTGTGTGTGTGTGTGTGTGTGTGTGTGTGTGTCTACTGTGATGTATTAGTATCAGCTGGAGCTGCAGTGCGTGCTTGAGAACGTTATCGCTCAGCAGTGTGGACGCTCTCATCGTTATGGTTCTAGTTATGGTTCTAGTTCTGGTTCTAGTTCTAGTTATGGTTCTAGTTCTGGTTCTAGTTCTAGTTCTGGTTCTGGTTCTAGTTCTGGTTCTAGTTCTAGTTATGGTCATGGTTCTAGTTCTGGTTCTAGTTCTGGTTATGGTTCTAGTTATGGTTCTAGTTCTAGTTCTAGTTCTGGTTATGGTTCTCGTTATGGTTCTAGTTCTGGTTATGGTTCTAGTTCTGGTTCTAGTTATGGTTAGGGTTATGGTTCTAGTTATGGTTCTAGTTCTGGTTAGGGTTCTGGTTCTGGTTCTGGTTCTTGGTATGGACGGGCCTTTACGGTTTGTGTCTCACCTTGTTGAGGACGTCCCTCTGGCAGCCCAGGTACAGGTGAGGCAGGATGCGGGTCGGCCCGATGTTTGTGACCGGCAGGCAGGGCTGAGAGATGCACGAGGGGACCAGAGTGGACTTCCCCTCACACAGACCAGGAAACAGATGGGAGAACTCGGAGAATCCACCTGAGAGGAGCAAACGGTCACGTTCATCACCAGGCTGGCTCACGGTTTCTGAGGGTTTCACCAAGTCAAATTTAACCCTCAAATCTGACCTGTTTTCAATGTTTCTACATGACAGATTTGGGCTTCTTTCAAGCAAACATGGCTGGTTACATACAACGTTCTTTACAAGTAAATGAAAAGGAATTTTGTGTGTGTGTCTCTGTGTGTGTGTGTGTGTGTGTGTGTGTGTGTGTGTGTGTGTGTGTCTGTGTGCGTGTGTGTCTATCTGCGTGTGAGTGTGTAAGTGTGTGTGTGTGTGTGTGTGTGTGTGTGTCTCTCTGTGTGTGTGTGTGTGTGTGTGTGTGTGTGTGTGAGTGTGTGTCTGTGTATGTGTCTCTGTGTGTGTGTGTGTCTCTGTGTGTGTGTGTGTGTGTGTGTGTGTGTGTGTGTGTGTGTGTGTGCGTACGTGTGTGTGTGTGTGTGTGTGTGTGTGTGTGTGTGTGTGTGTGTGTGTGTGTGTGTGTGTGTGTGTGTGTGTGTGTGTGTGTGTGTGTGAGTATTCATGGTTAATATTTGCACCAAATTAGTGAAAACTATCTCCAGTTTTTAACTTGTTTCTCATCTTGCAAGTAAATGAAAAGGAATTTTGTGACAGAGATCTATTCTGGATTATATGAACCGAAATAGAATAATTCAACTGAAAACCGATTTAAATCCAGCTCTGGCGTTCACAATCATATGCTACGCTTCCACGTGGCCGGCTATTTTCATAAAGGACATTTCAACCTCTCTCCATTTTCAAAAATAGCATTGTGCACAGCTGTCAGTTTACAGAAAAGTCTTCGTTTACACGTCCCCGTGTATACACTAGAGCACTGGTTCTCAAACCTTTTTCAATAATGTACCCCTTTTGAATAGTTTCTTTAAGCCAAGTACCCTCTGACCAGCGCTAATCATTTTTGGTAGAAAAAAAGAGTTTATAAAAATAAGACAGTACAGCGCTGTCAGCGATAGATTTACTAAACAACAGCCTTGGACCTGGAAAAAAAACATTTAAATACTGATGAGAAAAGGAGACAAAATCTTGGAAAAAGATGGTAGAAAGAAGGAAGGAAGGAAGTAAGGCAAGAATAGATCGATAATAGTATCAAAAACTTCAAAAACAGTGACATAACTTAAACATAAAGAAGGAGACACAAATGTCACATTTTTGGTAGGAAAAAAAACAAGTCTACGTAAAGAGGAACAATGTTCTGGACAACAGCCTTATTACTATTAAATATTTAGTTAAATATATAACGTACCCCCTGCAGTCCTCCAGAGTACCCCTAGGGGGACACGTACTCCCTGCAGTCCTCCAGAGTACCTCTAGGGGGACACGTACTCCCTGCAGTCCTCCAGAGACCTCTAGGGGGACACGTACCCCCTGCAGTCCTCCAGAGTACCCCTAGGGGGATACATACCCCCTGCAGTCCTCCAGAGTACCTCTAGGGGGACACGTACCCCCTGCAGTCCTCCAGAGTACCTCTAGGGGGACACGTACCCCCTGCAGTCCTCCAGAGTACCCCTAGGGGGACACGTACCCCCTGCAGTCCTCCAGAGTACCTCTAGGGGGACACGTATCCCCATTTGAGAAACACTGTTCTAGAGGTGTTGAAATTAATCAAATAATCGATGCATTGAATCGTGGACGTGGACGATGCTGCATCGATAATCGGCCGGGCCATAATCGATTATTTCTGTTTATAATTTAATGTAGGCCTGACAACCTTTCTGTTGACATATTCTGGGATGTTTTGCACATTCAGGAAGTGCCATGTGCTCAGTGCTGTAGTTTGATGTTTCCAGTTTATTTAGTATCAGAGCACTGCAGAATGTTTGGTTGTTGAAGCTTGAAAAGCTACGAATTAAATATCCTACATGGCTTTAATAGAAAAATGTATTTGACGCATCGTAACTGTCCGTCCACACCGCCGCCGACTTGATCTTCTAAAGATACAGGAAGTCATTTATTTTCAATGGAAGCTGCTTCTCCGCAACCTGTCTGAAAGTTGGAAGTCTTCTGGTAGCTGTGCCAAGAGAAATCTCAATCATTCCCAATCTAGCAGAGACGGAGAGCGTAGGTATATGTAAGGAGATAACATAGACACAGGCTAATTATTGATCACTAAAATGATAGTTAACATTAGTAATTAAACTTAAACAGCTGATGGAAGTCCAAACTGCCTGAGAGCTTCTCCTGTACTATACGGTAATTCCTCTACTATGAGACAGTAAGTCTCGTGGTTATGACCCAATCGTTAGCCTATTTTTATAAAAACGTCTGCTACGGAGCCATAACGTGAGCTACAAGGTAATGGAGCCTTTTATACATTGTCGTGTTTCTTTAGAAATAAACAATGGACAAATAGAGTCTTTAAACTCTTCAGATGTAAAGTTATTCTCTGTCAAAGTGACGTCAAAATGAATGGCAGTCAATGGGATGCTAACGGGGGGTGATGGCTTGGTAGCATCAACATGGCGCCATAGGAGGTTCGTGGTCCGAGGAGAGGCTGACCCCCTTGGTGTAAACGAAGGACAGAAACGAAGGAAATGTCTCTGTTTTTCACAATAACCACGTACGTGTAAACAGGGCTATACTGAACGACTTGCTCATCCTCTACACTTGTTGCCAGGCAACAAGCCTCTGAATTGCTCTGCAGGTGCAACATGATGCACGTGATGTGATCGTTCTCCATCCAACATAGACTGACTACAAGCTGTGAGATTGTTAAAACGTTAAAAGGTTTCTGCTCCTGTAAAGCTACAGGTCTGTATGAAACCAACCTGGTTGTGATGGAGAAGTACTACACTACCCACAATCCTCAGCAGGGGATTTCCTGATTTAGAATGGGTCTTTAGGGTCTCTTTCATTTCTTTTAGAGCCCATAAGTTAGATATTGCCGTCGGGGCGTAAAGATCATTTCAAACAATATGAACAAAAAATGTAGATTGGGAAATATTTACCAACAACATGTTGGTCCGTCTCTTAATACTGTCTGACTTCCTGCCTGTGGCCCATTGGTTCCTAATGAGTGTGTGTGTGTGTGTGTGTGTTACCTAGGTGTGTGTGTGTGTGTGTGTGTGTGTGTGTGTGTGTGTGTGTGTGTGTGCGTGCGTGCGTGTGTGTGTGTGTCTGTGTGTGTTACCTAAGTGTGTGTGTGTGGGTGTGTGTTACCTAAGTGTGTGTGTGTGTGTGTGTGTGTGTGTGTGTATGTATTCATGGTTAATATTTTCACCAAATTAGTGAAAACTATCTCCAGTTTTTAACTTGTTTCTCATCTTCTGGCCACTCTGGATCGGGTCTGTTTTTTCTAATTATTACAATCACTAGTGTCCATATTTATTATATTATATTATATTATATTATATTATATTTATAGATATATAGATATTTTAAAGTCTGAGACCTGATTATGATCCTCATAAACTTTCCTTTAAACCCCCCTCCTGTTATCAGTCAGAGATCCTCCCAGCAGATACCAGTTGTGGTTGTGTAAGCGTTAAACCTTTGACCGAGGGATTTTGGAAGTCTTTCTTTACATGCTGAGGGTGGAGTCGTCACGGCAGCATGACATCATGCTTACATAACGTAACCATGGTTACATAACGTAACATTCGGTGGAAAGAAGGGAGGATGTCTGCACTCGACCCGCCTGTCGGTCAAACTAATGAACTGCTAACAAGTGTGTGTGTGTGTGTGTTTGTGTGTGTGTGTTGCGTGTCAGTAAGTGTGCGTGTGTTAGTGTGCGTGTGTGTGTGTGTGTGTGTGTGTTAGGGTTAGTAAGTGTGTGTGTGTGTGTGTGTGTGTTAGTAAGTGTGTGTGTGTGTGTGTGTGTGTGTGTGTGTGTGTGTGTTAGTAAGTGTTTGTGTGTGTGTGTGTGTGTGTGTGTGTTAGTAAGTGTGTGTGTGTGTGTGTGTGTGTGTGTGTGTGTTAGTAAGTGTTTGTGTGCGCGCGAGTGTGTGTGTGTGTGTGTGTGTGTGTGTGTGTGTGTGTGTGTGTGTGTGTGTGTGTTAGTTAAGTGTGTGTGTGTGTGTGTGTGTGTGTTAGTAAGTGTGTGTGTGTTAGTAAGTGTGTGTGTGTGTGTGTGTGTGTGTTAGTAAGTGTGTGTGTGTGTGTGTGTGTGTGTGTGTGTGTGTTAGTAAGTGTGTGTGTGTGTGTGTGTGTGTGTTAGTAAGTGTGCGTGTGTGTGTGTGTGTGTGTGTTAGTAAGTGTGCGTGTGTGTGTGTGTGTGTGTGTGTGTGTGTGTGTGTGTGTGTTAGTAAGTGTGTGTGTGTGTGTGTGTGTTAGTAAGTGTGTGTGTGTGTGTGTGTGTGTGTGTGTGTGTGTGTGTGTGTGTTAGTAAGTGTGTGTGTGTGTGTGTGTGTGTGTGTGTGTGTGTGTTAGTAAGTGTGTGTGTGTGTGTGTGTGTGTGTGTGTGTCTGTGTGTGTTAGTAAGTGTGTGTGTGTGTGTGTGTGTGTGTGTGTGTGTGTGTGTGTGTGTGTGTGTTAGTAAGTGTGTGTGTGTGTGTGTGTGTGTGTGTGTGTGTGTGTGTGTGTGTGTGTGTGTGTGTGTGTGTGTGTGTGTATGTGTGTGTGTGTGTGTGTGTGTGTGTGTGTGTGTGTGTGTGTGTGTATGTGTGTGTGTGTGTGTGTGTGTGTGTGTGTGTGTGTATGTGTGTGTGTGTATGTGTGTGTGTGTGTGTGTGTGTAAGAAGGGAGGATGTCTGCACTCGACCTGCCTGTCGACCTAACTAATGAACTGCTTTATAACAAGTGACGGAAACTCAGCCAAGTCCTGAGGTTTCGTGTTAAATTATAACTGGGGGGGGGGGGGGGGGCTCAGTCCTCCCCCAGAAAATACTGAGCATCAACATGTCATTTCCTGCTATTTTGGTGAATTTTTATGCCTCAATTTGTGCCTTTTTTGTATCAGTTTATGGTGCAAATGTCCTTATTTATGTAAAGAAAATGATGATTATCCTGTATTATTCTGTACTGGAGGAGGAATATATGTGAAGTACTGTGCAGTAGTTGTATTTATATATGACATTAGGCCTTTTAAGGCCCTGACACACCTACCAGACGGCCGACCGTCGGCAGAAAAGGCAGTCGGACTGATCAGTCGGCTCCCCGAGGTCCAAAAAGTCCGAAGAGACGCCAACTTGAGCGTACGTTCTGCACGTGTGCGCAAAAAAAAAAATAATAATGTTTTTGTCGAAAGACAACAGGAAGGTTAAAGCCCCCTGAATGGTTATCTCTGGCTCTTTTGGGGAGTGGATTGCCTTTCATATTTTTTGAGGGGGGACATATCTACTAGAGATGCACCGATTCCAACTTTCTAGGCCGATTCTGGAGTTAGACCAGCTGATACCGATTTTAGCCGATTCCGATTTCATTTTTTCTAACCACTTTACACACATTTATTTTCTATCTTTTCTTTAATAGAACATGTGTTGAACAGATAATGGATCACTATAAAATAGAACTATATAAATTACTCCTGGTGTGGGACATTCACACACATCTAAAGAGCAATGTTAGAACCATTTCCTTCTTTTCACATCAATATCAACTAAAGAAACGCTCTCCTCTTCAAAACATTTTAAGCACAACAGGGGTACATCTCATCAAAAATGTGTCCCTCTAGAGCCTCAGATTGTGAGGTATTTCTTCCATTCTGTAAAGCTCCCACACCCGCTCGTTCCACCACTGAAATGTTGGTACAGTGGGCTTAAGCCAGTTTACAGTGATACCCTTAATGGCTGCAGCAAGAAGGATTTGCAAAAGGTATATCCTCGCAGGGATTTTGACTCTGACTAGTCTCCGTTTTGGGGATCTTTTGACACGGACCTGTGTGGGACTGACCTGAGAGCAGGTGTACGGAGGGGAAGCTCCTCGCCAGTTTCACCAGCAGGACGCTGAGGAAAGACTCGGCGCCGAGAGCCGCTGGATCTGAAGAACTCTGATCGTAAACGACGACCTCCTGATCGCCCTGCAGCTCCAACTACAACACACACAGAGACAAAGAGACAACATTCATTACAACATACCAGACCCTTTTACACACTTACATTACAAATACACAGGCAGTGTGTTCCCTCCATTTGTGGAAGACCGACTCTGGATTTCCACTGGATGTGGACCGGCTCCGCTGCGTGCCGGCTGCGTGCTCCGCCGTCCGTCAATACCCACCAGGTCTGGATTTGTTGCGGCACGGCTGCGGCCATGACTGACAGCTGTAGTCACGAGGACCCACGAGATCTCACGAATTCACGTAGAATAGAACCACAAAACCACCACCAGTTAGTTTCATCCAGAGGAGTAGAGGGGAAACTACTCTGAGCTGTGTTTTCAAGGTGTAGTGCAGGAAATATGATCCGCCGTGAGCACGCTGGATTTTACTTTGAAAATTAACCAGATTTTTATTTTGTTTCTGTGCTCGACTTCCTGTCCCCATTATCTGCCGTGTGCTGAATTGCTGCGGATCTCTCCGGCGTCCGGCAACAATAGAAGCTCTGGTATCAGCTCCGGAGGGCTGGGACCACCGGAGCTGGGACGGAGTCGGGACGCAGACGTTCTGCAGTCAGTGGAAATACACACACTGACTTTAATGGAAACCTAATGACTCCGCCGAGGTTCTGGAGACGTTCCGCATCCAGTGGAAATTGCCGGTTACTGGTGCATATTTAGCAGAGGGGTTTAAGGATCATTCCTCAAGAAAATTATGTTTTTCAATAAGTAAAAAAATGCAATTTCACAGTTTTTATCACTAGGGTTGGGTGTGGTTTGGGTTTTTTCCGATACCGGTGCTAAAGCGATACATTTTAATAAAGTAAAAAAGAAATAAATAAATAAATGTACTAAACAACAGTCGGTGACATTTAAGAACGACTTGTTTATTGCTAAGGTCGTATGGTCAAAATTAAAGATGTAATAATAATGTAATGACTATAACTTCTAACAATAACTTATTTCACCAGTAAATTGCTGTTAACGACAAAAACAAGCACCAGATGGGAAAAGGGTATTATACAATAACTTTGAATGCACCACGAGGCTACTAGTTTCAAGTGAACGCACCATCTGTGTTTTTCCGACAACGGCAGCTGCTGACTGTTACGTCCCGCTGTTGAATCCTCTACAGGGAAACACAGACACACTTTACACCGTTTAGAGTTAGCTGTCAACATTTTAACCGTGTTAATCCAGCTACTTTTAAATGACTGACATTTTTTTTGTTTTTTCTTCCATTTAATTTAATGAAAGCATTTGACATTGACATGTTTTAATTATGTAAAGACATGTTGAAGGAGTTCAGATAGAGCCTGTATCAGGGCCATATTTAGTCCAGATAGAGCCTGTATCAGGGCCATATTTAGTCCAGATAGAGTCTGTATCAGGGCCATATTTAGTCCAGATAGAGCCTGTCTCAGGGCCATATTTAGTCCAGATAGAGTCTGTATCAGGGCCATATTTAGTCCAGATAGAGCCTGTATCAGGGCCATATTTAGTCCAGATAGAGTCTGTATCAGGGCCATATTTAGTCCAGATAGAGTCTGTATCAGGGCCATATTTAGTCCAGATAGAGCCTGTATCAGGGCCATATTTAGTTCAGATAGAGCCTGTATCAGGGCCATATTTAGTCCAGATAGAGCCTGTATCAGGGCCATATTTAGTCCAGATAGAGCCTGTATCAGGGCCATATTTAGTCCAGATAGAGCCTGTATCAGGACCATATTTAGTTCAGATAGAGCCCGTATCAGGGCCATATTTAGTTCAGATAGAGCCCGTATCAGGCCCATATTTAGTCCAGATAGAGCCCGTATCAGGGCCATATTTAGTCCAGATAGAACCCGTATCAGGGCCATATTTAGTTCAGATAGAGCCTGTATCAGGGCCATATTTAGTCCAGATAGAGCCTGTATCAGGGCCATATTTAGTCCAGATAGAGCCTGTATCAGGGCCATATTTAGTCCAGATAGAGCCTGTATCAGGGCCATATTTAGTTCAGATAGAGCCCGTATCAGGGCCATATTTAGTTCAGATAGAGCCTGTATCAGGGCCATATTTAGTTGAGATAGAGCCTGTATCAGGGCCATATTTAGTCGAGATAGAGCCTGTATCAGGGCCATATTTAGTTCAGTGTGTTATGTCACTATTTCTGGTAGCCTACTGTACTTTAATGGTCAGTATGGACTATATTTCCTTTATTCATTGAAGCCTCTGTGTTTACAGGCTTGTGGTGATGATCAATGTGCTCTAGGGGCCAAAAAATACATATGTTTGGTACTGCCAATTAGTTTAGTTTTGTCATGGCTGCTGTATAACTTGCACTCACTCGAGGAATCTCTGCTTTCTCCGAATCGCTGCACGCAGAATTAATTACAGCTCATAATTATACGGAAAATGTTGCCTCTGTAATAAAAACGAGGAGCCGAGCTTCCCCAAAAAGTCGTTATTCCAGTTTAACACAAGACCGCAAAAAGGGCGGAGCGGCCTCGGCAGCTCACAAACTTCTCTTTGTTAAATATAAATAAACTGTTCTGA
>NC_050192.1:19966650-19979150 GCF_008315115.2 Sander lucioperca | reverse complement strand
AAAGGGTTGTACTTAGTGTCTTCATTAATCAGAGGGGTGTTTTGGGCGTAACATGCAATCAACCAATCAGAGATCATCTCCCATTCCCTTTAAAAGCCAGGCGTGTTTGGACCTTGGAGCATTGCTGTTATGATGGAGGATTTGCACCGTAATATTTTTATTTGTAATCTTCTGCATGTGTGTGTGTGTCTGTGTGTGTCTCTGTGTGTGTGTGTGTGTGTGTGTGTGTGTGTCCCTGTGTGCACGTTCTGTGCACGAGCCTAGGAGCATTTTACTAATGCTTAATCGCCAACTACTTTGATAATCGATTAGTCGGTTTGAGTAATTTTTTAAGACAAAAGTCAAATTCTCTGATCCCAGCCTCTTAAATGTGAACATCTTCTAGTGTCTTCTCTCCTCTGGGACAGTAAACTGAAGATCTTTGAGTTGAGACATTTGAGGACGTCATTTTGGGCTTTTTGGGAAACTCTGATCCACATTTTTCACCATTTTAGAGACCCAACAACTAATCGATTAATCGAGAAAAAAATCAACAGATTAATCGAGTATGAAAATAATCGTTAGTTGCAGCACTAAAAAGGATCCATTTAACCGTTGTGTGTTCTTCCCGTCGACCGTGCAACTTTATATTTTTCTGGGTCAAAATGTACTTATTTTTTTTCAACGTTGTGGTTGTCTTTTTCGACATTTTCCCCAAAGTTTTTTTATACGTTTTTTTGTCACTTCTTACCGATGTTTTTGTCACATTTTTACTGCACTTTGACGGTTTTTTGTTGTTTTTTTTCCCACGTTTTTGAAGCTATTTCCAACATTTTCGTCACTCTTTTCACTGTTCTTTTATCATTTCGTTTCTTCAAATGTTATAAAATTTAATAAAACACCCAAATTCAATGCAAGTACTGAGCTGATCTTTTATTTTACTTGTGAAGAGCGTCGTAGGGAACCATCCACGTTATTATTTTGACAATTTGATTGAAAGAAAACCCAAATTTCTGATATAAAAACGTTTTGAATATGGGTCAAATTTGACCCGAGGACAACAGGAGGCGTTATTAGTCAAATCTTCGTTGAATGTGTGAATTTAGCTCCTTTACGTCGTCGTTTCCCTTAAACTGACTTAAAGAATGAAGGCGTCTGATGTTTGATTTTAAGGTGTAACCAATAAATGTTTGTTTTCACTTCCTTTATTAAAAACTCACACACACACACACACACACACACACACACACACACACACACACACAGAGACAGACACACACACACACACAGACACATGACACACACACACACACAGAGACACACACACAGACACAGACACACACACAGAGACACACACACACACACACAGACACACACACACACACACACACACAGACACACACACACACACACACACACACACACAGAGACACACACACACACACACACACAGAGACACAGACACACACACAGAGACACACACACACACACACAGACACACACACACACACACACACACAGAGACACACACACACATACACACACAGACACACACACAGACACACACAGAGACACACACACACACATACATACAGAGACACCCACAGAGAGAGACACACACACACACGCACACACACACGCACACACACAGAGAGAGACACACACACACACACACACACACACACACACACACACAGAGACACACACACAGAGACACACAGACACACACACACACACACACAGAGACACACACAGACACACACACAGACAGACACACACACAGACACACACACACGTTCACACATTTCTTCTAACTTTCCTGATTTTAGTTTTTGGTAGGAGGCTGTTTAAGTTGGTATTATAGTATAATGTAATAATGTGTTAACTACCTGATCTAGTACATACAACTTCTGTTATTTTAAGGAGGTTTGGCATTATTCACGTGGAGATTAAGTAACTTCAATCACACACATTTGGACATTTTCTTCTAATTGCCATTAATTGGATAAAAAATATAAACATAAATCAAAAATGAAGGTTTGTTTATGTTGGTAGCTGAATATAATGTAGTGAATATGTTAACGAACTCATCCTCTACTTAAAACTCGTGTTTTTTAAATGAGGTTTGGCATTAGAGGGAGATTAGAGGAACTGTAAGATTTCACTTAAATGTCAGCTGGTACAACATTTAAGAGGACCTTTCACACATTTGGAAGACATTTTCTTCATTTATAGGTCATATATCATAAAAGGTTTTAAATATTTAAGGGATTTGTTAAGGTGGTATCATAAAAGTAACGTATATTCCATCTTAAAACTCGTGTTTTTTAAATGAGGTTTGGCATTAGAGGGAGATTAGAGGAAATGTAGGATTTAACTGTAATGTCAGCTAATAAAAAGATGTGAAAGCAATATTTAATGAGTGCATACGAGTATGAAAGAGTTTGGGTGAACTTGTGGGCGATATTTTTAGATGTAACTCATCCTCTTCTTAAAACTCGTGTTTTTTAAATGAGGTTTGGCATTAGAGGGAGATTAGTGCAAACTAAGATTTTATTTTAATGTCAGCTGGTACAAACTTTAAGAGGACCTTTCACACATTTGGAAGACATGTTCTTCATTTATTAGTTATATATCACATAACAGTGATGAATATTTAAGGGATTTGTTAAGGTGGTATCAAAAAGTAACATAAAAGTAACGTATATTCCATCTTAAAACTCGTGTTTTTTAAATGAGGTTTGGCATTAGAGGGAGATTAGAGGAAAAGTAGGATTTAACTTTAATGTCAGCTAATAAAAAGATGTGTAAGCACTATTTAATGAGTAGACATGAATATGAAAGTGTGGGTGAACTTGTGGGCGACATTTTCAGATGCTACGGTAACTGTTAACTGACATTTTGTTGGTTTGTTTCGACTGACCCGCCAGGCCGACTCCTAACGTTATAAAAACAACCTAAAAAAACAGGCGACATTTTCCTTCTTCATGTTCCCGTTGTTACACAGTCACACACGGACTTAAAGTTTAACGTCAGGCCCCCCCTCTGTTGTTAAAGGAACTTCACAAGATGCCGATTTATTTAGACTTCAGACGGGGGAAATTTCGGTTAACTCACCGTTTGAAAATTCGACGTCAAAAGTCCCAACGGCTCTTCGTTCCAACCGTCGGCGCCGGTTTAAAGATGGAGTCCGACTCTGAATGTGAGTATTTAAAAGAAGAGAAAGTAAGAGGAGCGGTAAAGTAGAAGCTGGAGAGAAGAGGTGAAGTTCTCCTGCTGCTGCTACAAGAGATGAGGTCACTGCGTTAAAAATAAAAGGATGTCGTCATCGCAGCGCCAGTCAAAATGAACTAAACAGGCGTCTTAAAGGCGCAGGCACCGTTAAAAACTGAGCCGACAGAAACCATAGACAGTATATATAATGGACCAGCAGGTCCCGTGTCTCTGGACGGAGACCAGTGACGTCTCTTTCCCGGTGATGGCTAGGGTGACCGGATGAGAATGGGTAAAATGAATTTCAAAACTGCACCAAAATGATTTTTTATTTTTATTCAGGAATTCAACTGTCTGTCATGTAAACTCGAAATTACAAATAAAAAATCATTAAAATCATGAACTCAAGTGTCATTGTGAAACAAATAAAACGAACACAAAATGTTGGTCTCTACAGATAGATAGATAGATAGATAGAGAGATAGATACATAGATAGATAGATAGATAGATAGATACATAGATAGAGAGATAGATAGATAGATAGATAGATACATAGATAGAGAGATAGATAGATACATAGATAGATACATAGATAGATAGATAGATAGATAGATACATAGATAGAGAGATAGATAGATACATAGATAGATACATAGATAGAGAGATAGATAGATAGATAGATACATAGATAGATAGATAGATAGATAGATAGATACATAGATAGATAGATAGATAGATAGAGAGATAGATAGATAGATAGATAGATAGATAGATAGATAGATAGATAGATAGATAGATAGATAGATAGATAGATAGATAGATAGATAGATAGATAGATAGATAGATAGATAGATAGAGAGATAGATAGATAGATAGATAGATAGATAGATAGATAGATAGATAGATAGATAGATAGATAGATAGATAGATACATAGATAGATAGATAGATAGATAGATAGATAGATAGATAGATAGATAGATAGATAGATAGATAGAGAGATAGATAGATAGATAGATAGATAGATAGATAGATAGAGATAGATAGATAGATAGATAGATAGATAGATAGATAGATAGATAGATAGATAGATAGATAGATAGATAGATAGATAGATAGATAGAGATAGATAGATAGATAGATAGATAGATAGAGAGATAGATAGATAGATAGATAGATAGATAGATAGATAGATAGATAGATAGATAGATAGATAGATAGATAGATAGATAGATAGATAGATAGATAGATAGATAGATAGATAGATAGATAGATAGAGATATAGATAGATAGATAGATAGATAGATAGATAGATAGATAGATAGATAGATAGATAGATAGATAGATAGATAGATAGAGATATAGATAGATAGATAGATAGATAGATAGATAGATAGATAGATAGATAGATAGATAGAGATATAGATAGATAGAGATATAGATAGATAGAGATATAGATAGATAGATAGAGATATAGATAGATAGATAGATAGAGATATAGATAGATAGATAGAGATATAGATAGATAGAGATATAGATAGATAGAGATATAGATAGATAGAGATATAGATAGGTAGGTAGGTAGATTTTTTTTATTGATCCCAAAAAAATGGGAAATAACGGTGTTGCAGCAGCAAAATATCAGACACACAGCACACATACAGAGTATACATGATTAAATAATAGGAAACAATATACTTGATACAAGTTGTGCTGTTATAGTTATATGTAGTTTGCTGCTAGCATGCAGCCTGACGTCTGACTCCCCCCGTGTGAAATACCAAACTCCTTCCTACATACATTGCAAAACACTTTGTTTGCATCACGTAAAACTGCAGTAATCCAGAGAGTATTTCCCTAAACAGTCCTCCCGGTAGCTGCAGAGACGTTTTTGCTTTTTAGCTACGTGTTCGTCGGGTCCCGGGACACCAGCCTGAGCCTCCATTTCAACAATGAATGAATGAAAAATAGCAATGTGTGTTAGGGCCTACGTGCTGTTGCAGCCAATGAGCAGCTGACGGGAGCTGGCTGCTCATTGGCTGCAGGACGACTCCATTACCATGAACAGTTTTTAATGTTCTATCAGACTATAACTACTCGAGAGTCTGCTCTTGATACTTTGCTCTAATTTTCAGGACAATTAGGGCAGAATTCGGGATTCGGGACAACTGCTTGGATTTCGGGACTGTCCCAAATTTTTCGAGACGTCTGGTCACCCTAGTGATGGCTGAGCGTTACTGAGCAGCCTCCAACTGAGCTTGAAGACGTAGATGTGACGTGAGCAACCTGTCTGAAAGTTGGAAGTCTTCTGGTAGCTGTGCCAAGAGAAATCTCAATCATTCCCAATCTAGCAGAGACGGAGAGCGTAGGTATATGTAAGGAGATAACATAGACACAGGCTAATTATTGATCACTAAAATGATAGTTAACATTAGTAATTAAACTTAAACAGCTAATGGAAGTCCAAACTGCCTGAGAGCTTCTCCTGTACTATACGGTAATTCCTCTACTATGAGACAGTAAGTCTCGTGGTTATGACCCAATCGTTAGCCTATTTTTATAAAAACGTCTGCTACGGAGCCATAACGTGAGCTACAAGGTAATGGAGCCTTTTATACATTGTCGTGTTTCTTTAGAAATAAACAATGGACAAATAGAGTCTTTAAAGTGCCCATATTATGAAAAAATCACTTTTTCTGTGATTTGGGGTGTTATGTTGTGTCTCTGGTGTTTCCACACACATACAAACTTTGATAAAAATCCATCCATGGTGTTTAGAGTGAGATGCGGTTTCTGAATGTGTCCTGTCTTCAGTCTCTGGGTGAGCTGTTCAAAATCGGCACGGCTTGTGACGTCACAAGCCGAAACGAGCAGGCTAACCGCAACCATTAGCTCGTAGTGTTAGCATGCTAACGCTAATGCTAACGCTAGCATGCTACCTCGTTCTCAATAGCAAAGCACTGCTACAACACACACAAGTTCACCATAATCTACAAAAGAACTACTTCCATGTGCGCCCTCATTTAGAAGTCTCCCAGCTAATCCTGCCTTGTATGATCCCAGTTGTAGAAACAGCCTTTCTTTTACTGTCTATGGAGCTAGCTAGCTGACATGATCTACATCTGAGCTACTGCACATGTGCAGTGCAATCAAAGATAGTACAGAAGAAGAAGAAAAGAGGTCTCACTCTGTAGCTAAAACAGAGACCAGGTGAAAAGAGGATCTGCAGCAGTGAGAGAGAGCGGTGCAGTACAACAACAATATGGTGTTTTTTGAAAATTAAACCATGTAAACCTATTCTGGTACAACCTTAAAATACAATTATGAACCTGAAAATGAGCAGAATATGGCTGCTTTAAATTCTTCAGATGTAAAGTTATTCTCTGTCAAAGTGACGTCAGAATGAATGGCAGTCAATGGGATGCTAACGGGAGCTGATGGCTTGGTAGCATCAACATGGCGCCATAGGAGGTTCGGGTTGTGAGGAGAAGCTGACCCCCTTGGCTTTTTTAGATAGATAGATTAATAGATACTTCATTGATCCCCAAGGGGAAATTCAAGCTTAAAGACACCACACACAACATACACACACATCATAAACAAACATTTTATAAACAAAAGATGCTGCCAGCTTCTTCGTTTTTACTACAAAAGCACCCAAGTCAACTTTTTCTTGTCAAAAAAGACGCCAAGTGTGAACATAAATGAGCTGCGTAAATTGTTGATACATTTTTGAGATTTTAGTCGTAGATTTATGAGACAAAAACAATCGGATATTATCGGATAAATCGGAGATTTGAAAGTCACAAACTTTACATTTGCAAGAATTTTTTTTTTTGTGATTATAAAGTAATAGATTTACGAGAAAGAGCTCACAAATCTACGAGAAATAAACTCTGATGTTCTCTGAGATGTGTGTGTGTGTGTGTGTATGTGTGTGTGTGTGTGTGTGTGTGTGTGTGTGTGTGTATGTGTGTGTCTCTGTGTGTGTGTGTGTGTGTGTGTGTGTGAGACTGTGTGTGTGTGTGTGTGTGTGTGTGTGCGTGTGTGTGTGTGTGTCTCTCTGTGTGTGTGTGTGTGTGTGTGTGTGTGTGTGTGTCTCTCTCTGTATGTGTGTGTGTGTGTGTGTGTGTGTATGTGCAGTAGTACAATGTTTTCCTCTGAAGTAGAAGTACACAGTAAGTCAGTAGTATACAGTGAGGTTGCATATTACAGTTTTTTACAACTGTTTACACATTAAATATTTACATGTAGGCCTAACATGACACTCACACTTTTTAAAGATTATTTTTTGGGCATTTTTAGGCCTTTATTGACAAGACAGCTGAAGACATGAAAGGGGAGAGGGGGGGGAATGACACGCAGCAAAGGGCTGCAGGTCGGAGTTGAACCCACGGCCCGCTGCGTCGAGGAGTAAACCTCTATATATAAGGGCGCCTGCCCTACCAACTGAGCTATCCGGGCGCCCAAGACACAAAAATCTAACAAGAAGTGACTTGCTTTCCTTCTCCAAACACAGCCAATCACAATGCAGCACTTATTCACCAGGTCACACCTGTAGTGTGTCTCAAATCGCGCACTTCCGTTAGTGTACTAACGGAAGTGCGCTTCGTATACTACATACTTACTTGCATAGTGCGTAAAATTTGACGGGGTAGTGTTGTCTCAAATCGCGCACTGCCTTATGTACTTACAGGAAATGACATCACAACATCTCAGTCCTCCTTCTTCTTCTTCTGTGAAATTGTGAATTGTACCCAAGGCAGAGCATTCCCAACACTGTTGTCACTCGTGAAAAATACATTTCTGCTTTGTTCATCAAAATGAATGTGATTGTTGTTATTGTTGCTTGTTTTTGCCCTCTGTTTTATGCAACCGTAGACTTACCGGTATGATGATATTCATACTTTTGCTCTTAATTCATTGTAAAAAATAACCCAAAATGGCCATTTTTAGTTATTTTAGCAAAATCTGAGCAATTCAAATGGTGTCCAACTGACATAAAGAACATACATAGAAAATAGTCATATTATATGTTTATATAAGGGTGTTTATTGCAATAGCTATTAATTACAGTGACAATACAAGAGTGAAAGCAGAGGCAACCCAATAGACATTTAAATATATCCCATTGTTCTATTCATTGCTGGCCCTGTACTTTGATGGGGAAAGTGATCTGATGGTGGACTTCAGACTCTCCAGGGGGATCCTTTAACGGTACATCCTCGGCACGGCGTGTGACCATGGCTGGGGACCCGTCATCGAGGCCCTTGTCTTCCTCTTTTAGCTTAGCCAGTGGGTTAGCCAGAGCCTTTGCTATGCCCCGGGCCACCGTGCTGTCCACCAGACCAGCAGGGAGTCCTCTCTCTCCTCCCCCAGGTCGTTGGCCTTCCAGCAGAGGAGGACTTCCCTCAAGTTGGCAGCATTGACGGCCACGTCTGTGTCCCTAACGATTATATAAGTCAGGACACAAACAGCACTGTTAATACGTTATAACATAGCATACATTAACGTACTGTAACATTACTACTAACGCTCGCAGCTTAATGTATATCTACAAGATCACACATCTAACGCTAAAATTGTCTACAGTGAGGACGATAGTTTAACACAACAAACAACCGTATACCACAACACATGTAACATTAGCTAGGTTATAACTTATTTGCCAGTGGTTAAACCAAAGAGTATAGACGTACCCGTAACTTCTTTGGTTAAACTGTGCCGCTGTTAGCTAGCTAAGGTTAGCTAAAGCTAGCTTGATAGCACATCAAATTACGGTACAAATTAACGTTATAATTCGCGGTACAAAAATCATCACCGACTCCAAAATTAACCAAATATACATAAGCAGGTGGCTTATATGTTATACAAGTATAGCAAAAGACTAATGTTCAACTTACATTTGTAATACTCCGTGGGTCTCGCTGTCGCGTATTCGGCCGCCATTATCGAAAGTTTTTCACCTTTTGTTAGCTCCGCCCCTTCCGCTACGTAGCCAAGATGGCGACCGTTGAGGGTGGAAAGTGTCCATCGATCCACACTCAACTTTTTGACCGTTATGAGTGCACCATCCAGGTACTTGTAGTGCACTGCATTTACCACACTTTGACGAGTGACAGGTTGAGTGTACTCAAATAGCTAGTATAAGTACAGAAGTGCGCGATTTGAGACACACCTCAGGTCACAGTCACACACACACACACACACACACACACACACACACACACACACACACACACACAAACACACACACACACACACACACAGAGACACACACACACACACTCCTAGAGATGGGAGATAGCTAACGTTAGCTCGACCGCAGGCGTTGGTTGCATGCGTGGTTAGTTTCAGTTCCAGTGAAATGTTATCCCATCATCTCCTTCAAGGACGTCAGATCGCCATGCCAACCCTCATCACCTTTTTCATGCCTTCTTTATCTCATCATCAGAGGAAGCTCTCTAATCAATGTCCTTTACATAAGTCTAAAACCACAGAGGCTGACGGGTCTTCATACACACATTATTCAGAGATAAGGCAGAGGGGAAGCACACACACACACACACACACACACACACACACCACACACACACCACACACACACCACACACACACACCACACACACACACACACACACACACACAGAGACACACAGAGACACAGAGAGACACACACTGTCACTCACACACACACACACACACGCACACACACACACACACACACACACAGAGACACACAGACACACACACACACAGAGACACAGAGACACACACAGTCACTCACACACACACACACACACACACACACACACACACACAGACAACCCCCCCCCCCCTTCTCTGAATAAGGTGTGAAGTCACGTCAGCCTCTGTGCTTTTAGAGTCATGTAAAGGACATTGATTACTGGATAGAGAGCTGATGCTGCAAAGTTTCCTCTGATGCTGAGATAAAGAAGGTATAAAAAGCGCTAACGTTAGCTCGACCGCAGGCGTTGGTTGCATGCGTGGTTAGTTTCAGTTCCAGTGAAATGCTATCTCATCATCTCCTTCAAGGACGTCAGATCGCCATGCCAACCCTCATCAGCAGCTGCTCTTTTTCATGCCTTCTTTATCTCATCATCAGAGGTGTATGTGTGTATGAAGACACGTCAGCCTCTGTGGTTTAAGACTTGTGTAAAGGTCATTGATTACTGGATAGAGAGCTGATGCTGCAACGTTTCTGATGATGAGATAAAGAAGTCATGTCTGTAACAGATAAAGAGCAGCTGCTGATGAGGGTTGGTGTAGAGAGTATATGAGCTGAGTGGTGTCAGTGTTTGTCGACCTCGGAGCAGAATGGCTGCAGTCACAGAGCTCTCCTTCCTGCTGTTTGCTCTCATCAACAACATCCATGCACAAGAACGGGTCATCATCGGACGGGAAGGAAACTCTTACACCTTCAAGCTCCCTGAGAACACCAAGTCCTGCCTGATCTCCAGATCTGTTGGTGAGGAGAAGCTTGTCCTGTGGAACACCTCTGACCTCTGGTCCAACAGCTCCTCAGTACCTGGAGACCTGAAACAACGACTTGTCAGCACGGTGAATACTTCTTCTTACACCATCCTCAACCTGACCCATTCAGACTCCGGCCTGTACCAAGAGGAGTGTTGGACTGAGGGCAACGTGACGCATGAGAACAACTTCACTCTTACTCTTTGTACTTCAGTAGATCTTTTACTTATTGCAGTGAGACCTGGAGAAACAGTGGACATGCCATGTAAGGGAGCAGCTGATAATCTGGATATCCAGTGGCTCAAACAGGACTCTAGATATGAGCAAGAAACATGGAGCAGAGTTTTTGGGGACAATACGACATCAGTGATGGACAGTGTTAGAGGAAGATACCAAGTGGTGACAAACACATCAGCTCTTCGTGTTTCCAACGTCACAGCAACAGACATTACACTGTACAACTGTCTGGTGATGAACCAACAGCAGTGTGTTAGCAGTCAGACTGTACGCTTGGTACCGAATGAGATAATCTTCCGCTCAGTAGGAGAGACCGCTGGGTTGCCGTGCACTGTCGCTGACTCCACTGATGAACAGCCCCCACGTTGGTGGAAGGTTGATACCAAAACACGCTCTTACACCAACCTAGGACAACACAACCAGACTGTTCCTTCAGTAGACCAAAACTACTCGCTGGTGTTTTCATCTCTAATGTTAAATCACTCAGGTCAGTACTCCTGTATAACCTCTATGAGACAGCAAGAGTATGTGCTGGTGGTGTGTCCCAAATTTGGCCCCCCTGCTGCAGAGCTCTTCTCAGAGGGAGAAGAAGTCACTCTCAGATGCAGAGATTGGGGAGAGGATAAGAGGCATCATTGGTTTATCAAGTCACACCGAACAGAAGGAAGAACCTTTGGTGTGACGCCTGATCATAGAATGAGCAGAGTGAGCTGGAACTGGATTAATGGTAACCTGGTTATCTCTAATATCTCAGTGGGAGACGCAGGAGAGTACTGGTGTGTAGTTTATGAACTAGATGGTGATTTTCAGTGTCTGTCAACAGAGAGAACTGTGTTAGTGTACATGGAGCCCTTTGGGATTTACTCCACCTTCTTCAAAGTGCGATGCTCAGTGCTCAGTGTCCTGCTGCTGATGCTCTGTGCTGCTGTAGTCGCTGTGAACCTGAGGACACGGAGAGGAGAGCAGCTTTCAGCTCACACACACACTTAATATGGATATATGATCATTTCATCATTGGCTTTAATACAGTCTGGTATACACTGGCTTTAAAACAAGGGATGGGACACATTCATGCAGAGAAAACATTTAAACTAGAAACCAAAAGACAGAAACAACAGACAGAAATGATGGAAATAAGACATAAATACCCAATGATTATTATTATAATAATATTAAATAAGTTTTGAATGTTAGAAGGTAACATTTGATCCTGACAGGGTGCAGATGTTCCCTTATCGTCTGGATTAGTATGTTGTGTGTCTATATATATATATATATATATATATATATATATATATATAGTTGATAGTTTCTTGATGTTGTTAAGGATGCGTGTGATTATATGAGGGGGGGGGGGCTGCTCTGTAAGGGACATTTGTTTAATATTTTAACATGTTGGGAATTCACTTTTTAACATTACTGTCACCTAAGAGTTTTATTACAAATCATTTTACCTTTATGTGTGTGTGTGTGTGTGTGTGTGTGTGTGTGTGTGTGTGTTCCAGATGTTGTATTTTAAATCTAAAGATTATGTGATGTTGTATATTATATATGAAGGAATATGAATTGTCTTTAAT
>NC_050192.1:19951650-19959150 GCF_008315115.2 Sander lucioperca | reverse complement strand
AAAGTGCTTCTGCCAAAATAGTGCACACGACGATTCATTACAAAAAGGAGCTCAGAGTAACTTTGGGCTTTTTCAAACTGGACTCTATTTTCCCATGTTTTTGTGTCTTAATGACTAATGTGAACAACCATCTTTGAAATTGGTCCAGTGTTGAGAGAACGCTGTAACCAGCAGCTGTGAAGTGTGTGTGTGTCTGTGTGTGTGTCTGTGTGTGTGTTTGTGTGTTTAGTTTAACATGACCACCATCACCAAACTCCACCAGACTCCATGTAAATAATCAGTGATTTTATCAGCGTAAAACACACTTCATTCAAAGTGGACAGAAACTAAATAAAACTACCAAAGTCCGTCTTGGTTCATCTTTCCACTGTTCCAACAATCACCACTCTGGTTTGGTTGAAATAAACCCTTAATTCACCCATTTACATGTGGAGATATGCTGGCTCTATACACGCTAAAAGTCCTGATTATTTACATGGAGTCTGGTGTAGTTTGGTGATGGGGATTTCGGGACTGTTTCATGTTAAACTAGAAGGATCTTACTCTTTAACAACAAGCTCTATCTCTGTAGGGATCCTTTCCATAATGTCCTCACAGAGATAGTTGTTCCCATACACAAAAACACAGGAAAATAGGCTCCAGGTTTGAAAAAATTAAAACAAAATTTACCCTTTAAGGTGACATTTGCAAAAGATTTAAATGCTGCGAGATGCAGCCAAAAGAAAACAACAAACGGATGTAGGAAAGGTGAATAATGACCTCACTCATCGTTCATCTATAACTTATCATCACAATCATTTAAACTCTCAAAAACACAGAAGAACCCGCTGGAGGGGGAACTGTCCTCCGAGCCCAGATATAGAAAATACAAATACAAAAATATATCCATCACACTTCAACATCACTGTACATTTAGGTTCCTCTCGGGTCCGTTCTAACGCTACGGCGGGACGGCCATCTCATTGCTTTTGGGGGGGGGGGGGGACACACCTGCAGACATAATTAGTCACATTTAAAACATAAACAAGGGGATTTTAGAAGAAAGCCAGACACGTTTAATGACCCAACGGGATGTTTTCAGCTCTCTGCCTTCATCAGGGCGACTGGGCTTTCATATCCAGTCCATCAATCAATCAATCAATCAATCAATCAATCATGTGACTTATTAAAATCCCAATAAATGCCAAGTTCTTCTAGGGTGTAGGTTTTGTTTTAACATTGGTGGGGACTAGGGTTGGGTACTGAAACGTGGTGCCAACAGGGCACCGGTTCCGACCTAAACGGTAGTAACGAGACCGAATAAGAACGGAAATCTCGGTGCCTTATTTGGGTGCCTGACTTTCCACTCCACTCAACAGCAGGTAACGTTAGCCTAGCTTTAGCTAGCAGCTGGATTAAACAGGTTAAATGCTGACAGCTAATGTTAAACAGTGTAAAGTCTGACTGTATTTCAACAGTCTGCTCTGCAGCAGCAGATGACGACGTCGGAGAAACACAGACGGTGCGTTCACTGAAACTGGTAACCTACAGCCTCGCGGTGCATTCAAAGTTATTGTAAAATACCCTTTTCCCATCTGGTGGTTGTTTTTGTCATTCAACAGCAATTTCCTGGTGAAATAAGTTATTGTTTATTATAAGTTATAGTTATTACATTACTATTAAATCATTTAATTTTGACCATATGGCCGTAGTAATAAACAAGTTGTTCTTAAATGTCGCCGACTGTTGTTTAGTACCCTTCTTTTTATTCTTCTTTTTTTTTTAACTTTATTAAAAAGTATCGGTTCAGGCACCGGCACTGTTTTAAAAGTACCGCTTTAGCACCGGTATCGGGAAAAAACCAAACCATACCCAACCCTAGTGGGGACACTTTATATGTGGGGGGGGGGCAGGACGCACCGACGAAATTACGAATCCTACTACGGCCACGCCAAGACCCGCCCTACGAAGCAGCTCGATTGGTCGGGGTTAGGCATTTGACCTCGAGTGGTTAAGGCACACGTGTCAAACTCGAGGCTCGCGGGCCAAATCCGGCCCCTCGCAAATTCTGATCCGGCTCCGTATATCAATTTAGGTTCACAATTAGATTTTGGCCCACCTGGTTGTGTGCCAAACCCAAAAACATGGGAAACTGTTTATCAACTTGCAATTATGAGACACTCAAAGCAGAATTTGGCAAATTTGCCGACTTTTGAGACTCAGAAATCCCCCCAGAACCAGAACCAGAACCAGAAGCAGAGTTTACATATTCAGGCTGTGAAAGAGCTCGCTGTGAGTCAGCTGGGTGGTAGCATACCTAGAAAATCTAATCATTGTTTTGCTGGATTTGCTAAATTCGAGGATGGCTTTGGATCTTTTTCAGGCTTTATGTGGACCAGACTGTCAGAGAGAAGACTATATGAGACGTGCAATCATTGAGTCAAAGATATTTAACTTTTTCGATGAAATAAAAACATATATCAATAAACTAAACATGTCTGGTCCTTGATGCAATTCTCTTTTTCTAGCATGGCCCTCTGGGAAATTGAGTGTGACAGCCCTGGGTTAAGGTTAGGATAGCCGATTGGTCAGGGGATATGGCCTGAACAAATGGGGTTACGTTTAGAGGGGGGGGGGATCGATGCAGCATAGTATCGTGATATTTTACGTGGTAATACTGCATCGATACACAGACGCCAAGTATCGATCTATTATTATATATGTGGTGGTCAGTTTGTCTGCTTGATAATCCCATTTTGCAGCAATAAAATTGAAGTGAGATGAACAAACAAAGAAATGGATATTTTTAGATAGTTTTCCTTTGGGGACATCATTTGAAAAATTTGAAGTTGGAAAAAAGGTAAGATATTGCAATACTATTGCAATATCTTTCAAATCGCAATAATATTGTATCATAAGGTAAGTATTGTGATGATATATCCTGAGGCCTCTAGTGATTCCCACCCCTAGTTACGTTACCTTGTGTAAGCACGGACGCCTGGCTAATAGTAGCTGTTGAAGGGCGGGTCTTGGCGTGGCCATGGCGGGATTCGTAATGTTGCGTCCACGGGGTCGTACCCCAGAATATTAACGTCAAACACTTCATGTTTGCCTTTTCTGCATCAATTTATGGTGTGTACGCTCCAAAGTTTGAAAGACCTGACATGAAAATCACCAGAAATTAAATCTTTATTTATTTTTACGCTCCTGTTGTGTTCTTTAACCCCCAAATATAAACAAGTACATTAAGTCTGGGCCTTAAACTTAACTTTTAGATCTCTTAGATTAAAGGAAATGAGGAACTAGACTTGGAGATATTTTTGTAGAGTTCACATTTGTTCTCAGAAATAAAAACAGGAATTATTGAGAACTGTATAAACTTTTCAGAAAGCAGCGTAGAATACAGAAGCCTTGAAAAGGTGAAAAAAAAAAGGTTTTAGGTTTAAAAAGTTGAACCTAAGTTTATCTCGTACGTAGCAGACGCTATGCTGTACGTACATTTCAACTCTGACTTCTCTTTTAGGCTGTTTTGAGGGCGAGAAAGTCTATCATCATGATACAAAAGGTCATTAGAAGTTCAGCCAAATGCAGCAAATGAAAAAGGTTTTGGCTGAACTTTAAATAAAAACGTAAAGTAACTTTGAGTAACAGTTTCTCTCGTGGTCGTCCGGCCTCTCTAAAGACAGGATCTCTAAATAAAAATGAGATGAGGAACTAGACGTGAAGATATTTTTGGCAGATTTCACATTTGTTCTCAGAAAGAAAAACAGGAATTATTTGTGAACAGTGTGAAGCAGCGATGTTTTTAAGTTCCCTGTAGACAGACTGAGAAGACAGTTATAATAATAAAAAACAAGAATACATTTTATATATAAACAATACAGCTAATTCTGCTCTTTAAAACTCATTTTAAAAATATACAGCTGGTGTTAACACACCCTTCTTTAACCCTTTTCTATTCACATTTATTAACACAAAACGTCACAGTATAATATGTCCAAAAGTCATAGTATAGTATGTCTAAAAGTCATAGTATAGTATGTCTAAAAGTCATAGTATAGTATGTCCAAAAGTCATAGTATAGTATGTCTAAAAGTCATAGTATAGTATGTCTAAAAGTCATAGTATAGTATGTCCAAAAGTCATAGTATAGTATGTCTAAAAGTCATAGTATAGTATGTCCAAAAGTCATAGTATAGTATGTCTAAAAGTCATAGTATGTCGAAGAAAGTGATAAAATGTCATAGCTGACATAAACACACCCTTTCTTTAGCTAGTATATCTATATATATATATATATATATATATATATATATATATATATATATATATATATCTATATCTATATATATATAATATAATAGATTATATATAAAGTATATGTAGAGAGAGAGAGAGAGAGTTTATACTAGTTTATAAAATAAGATTAAAAGTGATCCAGTGAAGATGTTCCTCTCTAAACCGTCTTAGGTCTGAAGAGACATTGTGGGTTGGAAATACTCTGAAAAAAGATGGCCCTAATGTTGTTTTCTGAGTAAGTATTCATGGTATTTTGGACTGATTGATGGACTAAATATTAAGAAAGCAGAAATGGTCTCTGATGAAGGACAGAGAGCTGAAATATTTGATAAAGAAACGTGTGATTTCTGATCTGAAAGCGTCTAAATAAAAACTTCAGAGATTACTTACATAAACGCAGCTCCGTGTGCGTCTGGGAAACAAAGAATAGATATGCTAACAGCTGGGGGAGGTTAAGTACATGCAGCAGGGTGTGGGGATGATTGTTTGGTACGGTCAGTCTCTGGGGGTGGGGGGGTGGGGGGGGGGAGGTTAAGCGCTGCTGCTGATGTTGTTCTTCTTGGACGTCTTGGTGCCGCTGGCGCCCTGGGGCAGCTTCTGCTCGTCTCCGGTCAGCAGAGCTTTGATCTCTGACGGGATCTTCCCCTGATCCATGGCCGAACACCACTGCTTGTACTGCACCACACAGGGAAATAATGACAATAATACTTAATTACATATAGCTATACATATACATATAGAGCTGCACGAGTAGGGTTGGGCATCGTTTGGATTTTTACGATTGCGATGCCGGCAAGGGCGTAAATCCCAGGTGGGTCAGGACCTCCCCCCATCTAAGGGTTGTCCCCCCCCTACAAATATCATTAAAACAATGCTGTGTATTGTAAATGACATAATGATGTATACTTAAAATATCTGTGTAAGCATAAAACAATACAAACTAGGGTTGGGCGGTAATACCACGGGGTCTAAAAATAGCAACGGTATCAGTTTCAATACCATCATTAAAAAAAATGCAATGCACTTATACAGGAGACAAGGATTAATATTAAATTGTGGTGACCCACAAGTAAGACTGAAAGAGACATTCACCAAGGTACTGTAGCTTTAAGGGAGAGCTGTTATGATATACGAGTTCCGGGTTAACGGCTGAATTATGTCAAACAACGACGGTGGTGAAAATGCTGTTGCTGCGGCGGCGCCGGCCGCTGCTAGCAGCGCGGCTAATGTCGGTGCTATCAACGCGGCCACCATCAAGTTACCGGACTTTTGGCAGCACAACCCACAGCCGTGGTTTTAGCACATCGAGGCCCAGTTCCAGCTGAGAGGAATAACACAGGACGTTACAAAGTATTTCCACGTGGTATCGGCCTGAGATGCCTCAACGACAGCCAGGGCTATGGCGCTGTTAGAGGCTCCTCCGGCTAACGGAAAGTACGACGCCCTCCAAACATTCCTGTTGGAACTCTCTGAACTGTCGGAGCTGGAGAAAGCAGACCGCCTGCTGTCCCTGAACGGCCTTGGCGACAGCAAGCCGTCAGAGTTAACGGAGAGCTGTGGAGGCAGACAGGATTTTCCTCGCCAACCGGCAGCAGTTTGTCCACGCGCTGCTGCCCCCCCAGCACACGTCTGCCCCGTTTGCACGCCACAAAATATAATGTATGTAATTATGTGTGGTTGTCATCAGGTGACAGTGTGGAGGAGAAAGTAGTTTTTTGTAAGTTGTTGTTATGTTGTTATGGTTTCAGTATTAGTGTTTGGTATTCAGTTTCTGAACGGTGAAGCCAACAGTTTGGTGACGCCGTCTGAGCCTTACGTCATCATTTTTAATTAGTCACGGTAATACCGTATACTAGAGCTGAAGATCTTTGCCCGAACCCGACGGGACCCGACGGGTTCGGTCTTCATTTCTATCATGTTACACGGGCTCGGGCCGGGCTTGCGCTCCTGGTTGCGCAGTAAACGAGCGGTCCGGTGAAGCGTTTGGATTGGCGTGTAAATGGATGCTGAGGAGGAGAAACAGAGGCTGGCTTCTGGAGGACTTATTTTATTTCATTGTTCCAACTTCTATGTGGCCTATAGCCTCCGTTAGTCATGAATAAATTATGTTAAAAAATGTATAAATTACTCATTCTTGACGGAAGACAAAAGAGCTGATGTGTGCGTGCGGCGCAGTCTCTTTTTTCTTTCTCTCCCTTTTCCACCGAGTGGCGCCCGTGCCCACTGGCGGCGTGAAGAGCGTGTCCGCGCTATTTTCTGACATGCGCTCTAATCACTGCTGACAGACGGCCTTTTGTTCAGTCGGGCTGTAAACGGGTTCAGGCTTTTAAAAATCTGTCAGTCAAAATGTACTGGTCGGGCTCGGGCCGAATTCTGTCGGGTTCGGGCCTTGTCGGGCCGAACTTTTAAGGCCCGATTACAGCTCTACCGTATACCGCGGTAAAATAGGGAGGAGGTTTGACGGTATCAACATTTGGACACCGCCCAACCCTACTATGTATTGACCATCCAGTGTTTTAGCTGCTTAGTGAAAGACGTATATGTGTTTAACTGTCTGATGTGGTTTGGGACTGAGTTGAGCTGAGATGTGTCTTTACCATCTCGAGTTCCTCCCGCAGGGCGCAGATGGCTCTCTCCTTGCTGGAGACCAGTTCCTCCAGGTACTGGTACCGCAGCTTCTTCCTGGCTCGGCACTCTCTGGCGCTCTGGCGGCTCCGCTCCAGTTTGGCCTTCAGGTCGATCTTTGCAGGCTTGCGGCCGCGTTTGCCCGGTTTCTTCACTTTACCAGCCACCATCTGACAACACACAGACAGACAGACAGTCAGTCATCGGCCCCGACGGAAGAGCCTGCTGGAACAACCCGGCCGAAATTTACTGCATTAATGCATTTTTTTCGTCTCTGTCTCTCTCTCTCTCTCTGTCTCTCGTCTGTCTCTCTCTCTCTCTCTCTCTCTCTCTCCGTCTCTCTCTCTCCGTCTGTCTCTCTCTCTCTGTCTCTCTCTCTGTCTCTCTCTCTGTCTCTCTCTCTCTGTCTCTCTGTCTGTCTCTCTCTCTCTCTGTCTCTCTCTCTCTCTGTCTCTCTCTCTCTCTGTCTGTCTCTCTCTCTTCATCCCTTGCTTCTCTCCGCTGCAGGACTTACTTGTAACCGATTATTATACTGATTATACTGAACCGATAACTTATACTGAAGTAACTTAAGTTAAATATCTGAGTATGGAGTAA
>NC_050192.1:19879150-19946650 GCF_008315115.2 Sander lucioperca | reverse complement strand
CTTGGCTTAAACGTGGGAGTCAATAGGGTGTGACGTTTTTAGGCTTTTATGTTTGTGTGTTTCTTTATTAAACTATTACTAGGATTTAACATGTTTTGGTCTTTGGCCTGGATATATGTTGCGACAATAGCTAGGAGTTTGTGAATTTCTAAGTTACTATCTGTATTTCAAAAACATTTTGAACAATATGAATCTGAAATAAAATAGATTCACTTGTTGGCAGGAGATATATATATATATATATATATATATATATATATATATATATATATATATATTAGAGAGATACGCTTGTTTCAGCTTCTCGAATGTGAGGATTATATATATATATATATATATATATATATATATATATATATATATATATATATAGTCCTATATAGTCCTAGTAATAGTTTAATAAAGAAACACACAAACATAAAAGCCTAAAAACGTCACACCCTATTGACTCCCACGTTTAAGCCAAGCAAAATAAAAAACAAGTAAGGCAGCAATAACCTTACCCTAAATAAAGACTAGAATTAATTAAATACAAGGTACAATTTTTTATGTTCAGCCGTTACCAATCCCATGGCTGACTGACAGTGTTGTGACAAGTCCGTCAGGTATCTCTGAAGGGTCTTGTGTGAAATTTTAAATTTACTGATTTCAGGACAAATGAACCACTTTGAAGAACCCGCCCTCACATTTACAACAAGGAGAGTCCATGGTTGTAATTGTTTGTACTCAGCTGAAGATCTGTCGTCAGCAAGGTAAAACTCCCCTGCGGAGGCATCACTTCCCAAATTTCAGCATCACATCATCCTGGTTAAGAAAAAAGAAGAAGATAAAAGTAGTGTAGAGTTAGTTGTTCATTCATTAACTGCATTTTTATGTTACATCAGCATTTCCAGGTGTCTGAAGAGATTTAGGAGACCACGTAGCCAGTGCAGTGAAATGGATTGGAGAAATGGAGTGAAAACTACTTGCGTTCCTTTAAGCCCACAAGTTTGTATTCAGTATCATTTAAGTTTCGAGATAGAAGCTGGAAGAATCCTGTAACTATTGGGTAAATCAATGATGCAGGTAAAAAGTCATCCAAACTTTGCATTTGGCTTTTTAACATTGATAGAGGTGGGTGAAGGTTTTATGTTGCAACATCAATATGATATAACACATTTTTAAATCCATCGTTTAGTATACAAAAATGGTTTATAAAAATCTCTCTCTCTCACTCACTCACACACACACACACACACACACACACACACACACACACACACACACACACACACACACACACACACATATATATATACACGGTGGGAAATCTGGATGATGAGCAGCTAGTTATCTCCTTGAGTTCATGTTGTTTATGGAGGAGAACCAGGTAGTCGGGCAAGTAATGCAACGCTACCCACACATCAGGGGTTCGCAAACTTTTGCAAGCTGCCCCCCTATCTATCTATGCAAGGTGGTCTAGTGGGGGGAGGGGGGTGACGGTGGGAAGGGACAATGCAAGCTTGCAAAAGGTTGAGAACCCCTGACGTACACAATGCTTATAATAGCTGTAAAAATGTAAGATAAGATTCAACTTTGCACCCTGAACACGTTGCCAAAATGTAAGTCTCACAGACAAGATATGGTATGTTCAACATGAATTTGAATTCATGAATACAAAACTGATTTTGTATCATTTTAATGTAACTATCATAACCACATTCGCTTAAAAGATTGTGTTTAATGTGGTGAAAGATGCCGATTTAAAAAAGATAACATAGCAGCAAGTAGTTTAGCTAATTATATTAAAAACATTACAAACATTTTTAAACCTTTATATATATATATATATATATATATATATATATATATATATATATATATATATATATATATATATATATTAGAGAGATACGCTTGTTTCAGCTTCTCGAATGTGAGGATTATATATATATATATATATATATATATATATATATATATATATATATACACTGCCCTACAAAACAAAAAGGCAGTAACTGCATTTCTGGTCAAAAATGAGTTATTATCATTTCAAAAATCAAAGTCAAAAATTTGGGTCGGGGTGCAAAGTTAAATCTCATCTTACATTTTTTTTTCTTTTCTTTTTCAACACTGATCACATAAGGTTTAAAAATGTTTGTAATGTTTTTAATTCTCAACCTTTTGCAAGCTTGCCCATTGTCCTTTCTAAACGAATATAAAGTAACAAAAACAGCCACATGTCCAATAATCTACCTACAACTACATAGCTGGATGACAGGATAACTTTAAAGTCATTTTTCTCAGTTCTGCACTCTGCATAGTTACTGCCTTTTTGCTTTGTAGGGCAGTATATATATGATTATTATATTAGATTATTATAGGATTATTATTATTATTTATATTGGGTTATTTTTAACCCAGCAGTTTTAAGAGTGTACATCCACCCTTCTTTACTACTCTGTAATTATAAAATGACTTGTTAACAATGCCTTTGGTGTGTTTTTTTTTATAATTATTCCCGTCCTGTTACAATAACTGTAGTAACTAGCAGACCACCATCAGCTAATACTACAGTAATCAGAATTACAAAAGATTATTTTTGGTGATTTCTTTCCTGAAAGAATCCCATAAGTCTAAAGCTATGTCACCAGCCTGAGCACTGTAGGTTGCAGACGGCCCCTAACTCAGCCAACAAACTGTTGCTACAGAAGTGTGATTGCAGGTCGCGACGCCAGGATTTTCCACACCACAGGTCACGCTTTTGGGGCGGACATGTCGCTACACGCCGTTTGATTTTAGACGTTAAAAGGATCCAGGCTTGACTCTGTCCTCACATGCAGTGTCAGAAGTCCTCACAGCAACCTGGACACTTTCCCGACTGGTCAACTCTGCAAGCACAAGGTAAAAATGCTGGTTTAATCATATTATTATTACTATGCTGCTGCCGTACAGTAACGTGATTTATCAACATGGTTCTCTCTGGTAAAGGAAATTGGGACCTTTCTCGCTTGGTCAATTCAGCCGATTTAATGTTAGCCTACATTGACTGTCAGTGTTGGGAGTAACGCGTTACAAAAGTGACGCAATTACAGTAGGCTAATATATTCCTTTTTGCTGTAACGCAGTAATATAACGCATTACTAATTAAATGTCGGTACTATTATACTCGTTACAATCTCAGTAACGCGAGTTACAACGCATTTTAAGGGGAGACACGGCAGGCAAAAACATCGGTTGAAATATTCATATTTATTTAGTGGTGCATTTCTTTTTTTTTAAGAATTCACCAACACCGCGACACATTTCTTCACAGGAAAAAAAAAAGCCGTATTGTTTCCCGTCGCTGTATTCGACGGTTGAGATGACTGCAGAGACAAATACATTTGCGAGATGGATATTATTTTCAGGAGTTATTACGCTGCGTTGAAGTGAGCTGTCCTGTTTCTGTTCCCGTGGTCAGAGCCAGAACCAGAGACCTTACGGACAGCATGTATGTCCCAACACGTCAGCTGTGTGTGTGTGTGTGTGTGTGTGTGTGTGTGTGTGTGTGTGTGTGTGTGTGTGTGTGTGTGTGTGTGTGTGTGTGTGTGGGATTGGTAACGGCTGAACATAAAAAATTGTACCTTGTATTTAATTAATTCTAGTCTTTATTTAGGGTAAGGTTATTGCTGCCTTACTTGTTTTTTATTTTGCTTGGCTTAAACGTGGGAGTCAATAGGGTGTGACGTTTTTAGGCTTTTATGTTTGTGTGTTTCTTTATTAAACTATTACTAGGACTATATAGGACTATATATATATATATATATATATATATATATATATATATATATATATATATAATCCTCACATTCGAGAAGCTGAAACAAGCGTATCTCTCTAATATATACATATATATATAAAGGTTTAAAAATGTTTGTAATGTTTTTAATATAATTAGCTAAACTACTTGCTGCTATGTTATCTTTTTTTAAATCGGCATCTTTCACCACGCGAGTTACAACGCATTTTAAGGGGAGACACGGCAGGCAAAAACATCGGTTGAAATATTCATATTTATTTAGTGGTGCATTTCTTTTTTTTTAAGAATTCACCAACACCGCGACACATTTCTTCACAGGAAAAACAAAGCCGTATTGTTTCCCGTCGCTGTATTCGACGGTTGAGATGACTGCAGAGACAAATACATTTGCGAGATGGATATTATTTTCAGGAGTTATTACGCTGCGTTGAAGTGAGCTGTCCTGTTTCTGTTCCCGTGGTCAGAACCAGAACCAGAGACCTTACGGACAGCATGTATGTCCCAACACGTCAGCTGTGTGTGTGTGTGTGTGTGTGTGTGTGTGTGTGTGTGTGTGTGTGTGTGTGTGTGTGTGTGTGTGTGTGTGTGTGTGTGTGTGTGTGTGTGTGTGTGTGTGTGAACTTAACAAATAACAACCAGTCTTAATACATCTACGTTAGTATAGTGGACTGTATCTCCGCCTGTTACGTAGTAGAGCCGGGTTCGATTCCCCGACGTGGAGATTTATCAATCTGCTGCTAATTTTTTGGGGTGGTGATGGCGCAGTGGATATAACACATGCCTTTGGTGTGGGAGACCCGGGTTCGATTCCCGCTGTGATACATCAACCAATGTGTCCCTGAGCAAGACACTTAACCAACTGATAAAATGTAAATATTTTTTAATATTGTATTTGAAGACATTTTATTTAAGGAGTTTTTTTATTAAAAACACAGTTTGAGATTTGTGAAAGCTTTATTCTATTTGTGAAACTGCAATAAAGGGAGATTTTACTCTATTTTTCACATAGACCGGGTCCAGATACAAAACCACAATACTTAAGACTTTGTTACTTACTTAACTTAATTAAATGTATTATTATTATTATTATTATTATTATTATTATTATTATTATTATTGTTAACTAGCTGCTGCTCCATTCTATTTCTCAATTAGAGAACCCCAATGTATTATTATTATTGTTATTATTATTATTATTATTATTACTATGCTGCTGCCGTGCAGTAACGTGATTTATCAACATGGTTCTCTCTGGTAAAGGAAATTGGGACCTTTCTCGCTTGGTCAATTCAGCCAATTTAATGTTAGCCTACATTGACTGTCAGTGTTGGGAGTAACGCGTTACAAAAGTGACGCAATTACAGTAGGCTAATATATTCCTTTTTGCTGTAACGCAGTAATATAACGCATTACTAATTAAATGTCGGTACTATTATACTCGTTACAATCTCAGTAACGCGAGTTACAACGCATTTTAAGGGGAGACACGGCAGGCAAAAACATCGGTTGAAATATTCATATTTATTTAGTGGTGCATTTCTTTTTTTTTAAGAATTCACCAACACCGCGACACATTTCTTCACAGGAAAAAAAAAAGCCGTATTGTTTCCCGTCGCTGTATTCGACGGTTGAGATGACTGCAGAGACAAATACATTTGCGAGATGGATATTATTTTCAGGAGTTATTACGCTGCGTTGAAGTGAGCTGTCCTGTTTCTGTTCCC
Source organism: Sander lucioperca (assembly GCF_008315115.2). Classification (NCBI taxonomy): domain Eukaryota; kingdom Metazoa; phylum Chordata; class Actinopteri; order Perciformes; family Percidae; genus Sander; species Sander lucioperca. The sequence continues at coordinate 19,941,142 of NC_050192.1, read as the reverse complement.
GTGGTCAGAACCAGAACCAGAGACCTTACGGACAGCATGTATGTCCCAACACGTCAGCTGTGTGTGTGTGTGTGTGTGTGTGTGTGTGTGTGTGTGTGTGTGTGTGTGTGTGTGTGTGTGTGTGTGTGTGTGTGTGTGTGTGTGTGTGTTCGTGTGTGCACTTGTTTTCATGAAAACTGAGTACATTTTTATGATAACACACCTTCAATATGAGGACACTCGGAAAAATGAGGACATTTTGGGGGTCCTCATTTTTCCGAGCTCACTGCAGTGTTCTAGACACTCCCAGAATGCCTCTAAACCAAAAACCTCCCATGTCCTGAAACATCACAATTTTATGACATGAAGTGTGTAAGTGTGTTTATGTTTTTTGCTCATTTGCTGTCACGCCAACTAGTGGTCACATCTGGAACTTTAACACACTTTAAACACACATTGATGACGCAATCAACGGGTCCTCATATATCTGTATGTTTTCATACACACCAACTTTTTAAGCTAGTTTAGAATTAGCCTACTGTAATTCACATATTCCATGTAATCAAAGTAAAATAATAACATCACCAATTTACTACTGCAGATTAAGTATCCTGTTTACTTTGTAGAGAATCAGTTCCTCAATTAATTGCTTAAATTGAGATTAATTAGCTGGATAAGCTAATGTTAGCTTATTAAACTAAAAGGACAACGTCATTAATAGGTGGGCCTGGGAATATCTGGACTCTTTTTTTAAAAGCTTACATAAACACACATGTATTTAAAACATAGAACATAAATATTAATAACAATAAATTTAATTAATTAATATTAAGAACTTCCTTTCAGAAACAGCATCAACATGCCACAGTAAGCATAAAAAACACGGTCTTACCGGAGCTGCCACATAAGGTGGAGTCTCTCCTGGTCTTTGAGTTGAAAACCTTGATTATGTCATCATAATCCGAACAGTCAATAAGACATTTAATGTCTAACTGGGAGTCTAAATGGCCAAATGGCCAGCCAAATAACAGCTGTAAGTGGCGCTTTCCTCCCGTCGTCCCGGTTGTCTGTTTGGACGCACGTAGCGGACCGTGAAGTGCAGCCTGCATGCTTACGTTACGTTACGCAGATGTTCCCGCTTTTCCCACATTCCCAGAGCCACCGAACGTCTCACCAACGTCTCACGACCGTCTTTCTGCTGCAGACTGCAGAGTCTCCTCAGACATGTCCTGTAAGTAATTACTTTTATTCATTTTCAGCCACACAGAGACACTTATTCTCCGAGTATATGTTAAATTTGATTGTTCTTTAACAGAAATTTACGCTTTGCATTACACTGTTGTAGCTGCAGTTGTACGTGTTAGCATCGATCAATTAGCCTAATAAGCTAACGCTAATGACATGCATTGGTGAGAACATGAGTAACGTTAAGCTAACGTTGCATTCATTTCTATAGGCAGAGTAATACCATGTATATACCTATTTTATTAAAATATGGGTCTTTTTGGTACTTGTCTTGCTGACTTTTTGTCTCTATGTAGATGTTTGCTAATTGAGGAGCACATGGCCGAAGAGCATGTCAAAAAGGAGAACCAGACTTAGTCCTGAGGCTGAGGCTATTCAGTTCATTTTATCTGGAGGTGACAAACCTTGTTTAAAGGTCAAGTGGATCAGTGACTTTAAAGGTATGTCATATGTGATCAAAACTTAAATATAACAGAATTATGTGACAGTTACCAGTTCAAGTAAAAAACGCAAAACCCATTGTCAAAGCTTTCTCTGTGCATGTTTGTTGAGTTTATTACATTTGGCCTTGTTAAATCATCCAGTGCTTAGAAAAGATGTGTTGCTGTTGCCAGCTCTTTGCAAAAATAACGACTCTGCTTTATCTTATGTTCCTATTGAAGGCAAACTTGAGCAAAGTCATTTGATAGAGAAGTTACCACTGAGCTGCATTGTACTGTTGCTTCCCACCTACTGTAGATTATGTGTTTAATGGTGTTAATGCTTTCTTAGCTGAACTGTTTGATGGCTCCTTGGCTAAATAATTCCCTCACTATCAGATGCACAAACTATGCTCAAGATTTCACCTATAGACTGAAGCTTTTTCTGTTACGCTTATTTCTGCTGAAACTGTTTGTTACCCACAACATTAGCTGACTTAACCTGCCATTGTGCAACATTACCACTCATATATTATTTATTTTGTTAAAAAGTCTGATGTTTGTTTATTTTTTAGTTTGTCAATATCTAATCAATAGTGATTCTTAACTGTAATTTTGTATACATAACTTGACACTATTTTATTAACTTTTACTTAGGACGTGGTGTATTTACCTGCACACCAATTGAAAAAGGATCGTTTGTCGTCGCGTACCGTGGGGAGTTAATATCACAATATGAACAGGACAAGAGGCAGAAGAAGTACACAGAAAAACAAAATGCTTTCTTGTTTGAGTTTGAATGGAACAATGACACATGGTGGTAAGTCATGACCTATACAAGATCAGTTATTCTCTAAAGCCTTGTGAATTTTTGTAAAAACGTTTTGTTTCCTCCTTCTACTTTAGCATAGATGTGTCCCGCGAAGATGGCTCGTTGGGAAGGCTGGTGAATGATGGCCACAAGTCACCAAATTGTAAAATGAAAAAGTTGACAGTCCAGGGTAAACCTCATCTTTGCTTATTTGCAATTGAAAACATCCAAGCAGAGACTGAAATAACCTATGATTATGGAGATTCTCAATGGCCATGGCGTAAGCTGGTAAGTAAGACCTCTTGATATATCATACAATATAGTATCTGTTAAAATATAATTAGATAAATACATTTCCCTTCAAGAGTGTATGCGCCCCCTCAATATCTTCCTGTGGAATGACTTTACTGATGAAATTGTATACACTATGTTTAGTTAATTATGCACCATGAGGTGTGCTTGCATGCAACGAAGAAAAGATTCTTTGAAAAAAAAAACTTAAAATACTAATTGCTTGAATAAAAGAAGTGAAGGTAGAAAAGGTTCTCTTTCTGGCTTTGTCTATTATACATTGATACTTTTTTATTTAAAACTTATTGTGACAACAACTTATTGACAAATTATTATTGTTGTACTTCGTTGCAGACACCAAGTGGCATGATCCTGACTCAACTTTCAGGAGACACAGAAGTGAGCGAGAGATCCAGTTCATCTTTCCAACAGGTTACTACACATTTACTGTCAATTTCTTCTATTTTAATACATGTCTCACTTAAGTCCTGTTCATAAATAAAATGCATTTTCACCTTCTTAAAACAAATGTGAAATGTTCAACAATCAATATTACCATTACTAGTTTCTGCATACCATCGTGTAAGGAAATTACCCCTAGCATTTGATAGAACTAACTACCCCTCAAAACTGTGTATCTTAATTTTCACTAGATTCTGTTTTTATCTACTTCACACACATGTATTGCCCATGTAAGCTTCTGCTTTTGAGTTTACATGGTTGAACTTCTAGGGAAGTAGATCCCTGTCCATTACTGTGGAGGTTTTAGCTTTCTTTTACTACAACAGTATAACTTAGAAGACAGGGACACTGACTCTTTGTGTGTTTAGTCGTCATGTCCTCATTTTGTTTCAGGCTGTAAAAGATTGAACTGTGTTTAGATGAAGTCCTGATATTGTATGATGAGACACGTGTAGTGTGTGTGTTTAGTTGTCATGTCCTCATTTTGTTTTAGGCTGTTAAAGATTGAACTGTGTTTAGATGAAGTCCTGATATTGTATGATGAGACACGTGTAGTGTGTGTGTTTAGTCGTCATGTCCTCATTTTGTTTCAGGCTGTAAAAGATTGAACTGTGTTTCAGATGAAGTCCTGATATTGTATGTTTCAACGTTTAGAGTGTGTGTGTTTTACATTGTCCTCATATTGTGGGTAGCAGATATTGTACAGTTTTAACCATTTCCATAGAGTCTTGAATGATAAGTCCAGGTCCTCACATTAGCTATTTTTACTACAATTTGTGTTCCTTAAATGCAAAGTTGATGCAGCCCTTGACTTCAGCAATGAGTCTCAGCCCAAAGGTGATTATGATAGAATTGGGGGGGGGGGGATTTCTTTTAGCTGAAATAGGTAGGATCATTAGTTAGGATCTATATTATAATTCTGAATATTTCTGACAGATTATTGTTGTACTTCGTTGCAGACACCAAGTGGCATGATCCTGACTCAACTTTCAGGAGACACAGAAGTGAGCGAGAGATCCAGTTCATCTTTCCAACAGGTTACTACACATTTACTGTCAATTTCTTCTATTTTAATACATGTCTCACTTAAGTCCTGTTCATAAATAAAATGCATTTTCACCTTCTTAAAACAAATGTGAAATGTTCAACAATCAATATTACCATTACTAGTTTCTGCATACCATCGTGTAAGGAAATTACCCCTAGCATTTGATAGAACTAACTACCCCTCAAAACTGTGTATCTTAATTTTCACTAAATTCTGTTTTTATCTACTTCACACACATGTATTGCCCATGTAAGCTTCTGCTTTTGAGTTTACATGGTTTAACTTCTAGGGAAGTAGATCCCTGTCCATTACTGTGGAGGTTTTAGCTTTCTTTTACTACAACAGTATAACTTAGAAGACAGGGACACTGACTCTTTGTGTGTTTAGTCGTCATGTCCTCATTTTGTTTCAGGCTGTAAAAGATTAAACTGTGTTTAGATGAAGTCCTGATATTGTATGATGAGACACGTGTAGTGTGTGTGTTTAGTCGTCATGTCCTCATTTTGTTTCAGGCTGTAAAAGATTGAACTGTGTTTAGATGAAGTCCTGATATTGTATGATGAGACACGTGTAGTGTGTGTGTACTCGTCTTGTCCTCATTTTGTTTCAGGCTGTAAAAGATTGAACTGTGTTTCAGATGAAGTCCTGATATTGTATGTTTCAACGTTTAGAGTGTGTGTGTTTTACATTGTCCTCATATTGTGGGTAGCAGATATTGTACAGTTTTAACCATTTCCATAGAGTCTTGAATGATAAGTCCAGGTCCTCACATTAGCTATTTTTACTACAATTTGTGTTCCTTAAATGCAAAGTTGATGCAGCCCTTGACTTCAGCAATGAGTCTCAGCCCAAAGGTGATTATGATAGAATTGGGGGGGGGGGATTTCTTTTAGCTGAAATAGGTAGGATCATTAGTTAGGATCTATATTATAATTCTGAATATTTCTGACAGATTATTGTTGTACTTCGTTGCAGACACCAAGTGGCATGATCCTGACTCAACTTTCAGGAGACACAGAAGTGAGCGAGAGATCCAGTTCATCTTTCCAACAGGTTACTACACATTTACTGTCAATTTCTTCTATTTTAATACATGTCTCACTTAAGTCCTGTTCATAAATAAAATGCATTTTCACCTTCTTAAAACAAATGTGAAATGTTCAACAATCAATATTACCATTACTAGTTTCTGCATACCATCGTGTAAGGAAATTACCCCTAGCATTTGATAGAACTAACTACCCCTCAAAACTGTGTATCTTAATTTTCACTAAATTCTGTTTTTATCTACTTCACACACATGTATTGCCCATGTAAGCTTCTGCTTTTGAGTTTACATGGTTGAACTTCTAGGGAAGTAGATCCCTGTCCATTACTGTGGAGGTTTTAGCTTTCTTTTACTACAACAGTATAACTTAGAAGACAGGGACACTGACTCTTTGTGTGTTTAGTCGTCATGTCCTCATTTTGTTTCAGGCTGTAAAAGATTGAACTGTGTTTAGATGAAGTCCTGATATTGTATGATGAGACACGTGTAGTGTGTGTGTTTAGTCGTCATGTCCTCATTTTGTTTCAGGCTGTAAAAGATTGAACTGTGTTTCAGATGAAGTCCTGATATTGTATGATGAGACACGTGTAGTGTGTGTGTGTTTAGTCGTCATGTCCTATTTTGTTTCAGGCTGTTAAAGATTGAACCTGAAAGAAAATGAAATGGATCAACTTGCTACCTTTCTAGGACATGATATACGTGTCCACAGGGAATTCTATCGGCTTCCAGAGAGTACCCTGCAGCTCGCAAAAGTCAGCAAACTGTTGATAGCAATGGAAAAAGGAAGACTGTCTGACCTGCAGGGGAAAGGGCTGGATGACATTGAGATCAATCCTGAAGGTGAAATTCAGTTTTAAATGTAGTTTATAAGTACTTCATATATCAGATTTATAATTTTATTTAGTCTTTGATTTAAATACTTGGTCCAAACTTGTTTTTTTTACCCAACCAGATGAAGTAGGCATGAGTGATGATTCCAGTGAGGAAACCATTGCTGACCTACATCAACATAAAGGTATACTGACTTGTACAGAATGTGATAATATCTTTAGGTTATGACCATGGAGACAAACAGTAGAGACCTGATGATAGTGTTAGATGGGCTTAAAGGAACAGTGATAAATAAATTGCAGAAGATGGGAGAGATTATGTATAAATATGGTGCTGAATTATTTAGAATCATTGATAGAAGGTGGACAGGTTTTAATCAATTAAGTCTAAACAGCAGCAAGAAACTAGAAAATGCATTTCCTGCAGAAAATGCGTGGGAATGCTGAATTGCTAAAGCTAAGCTGGATGAATAGCTTAAATCTGTAAGAAGTTTAAGTAGTGAGAGTAGTTGAAAAAGTATGAATGGTTTCAATTAACATGAATTTCATTAAAAAGTTGAATAACACCACTGATATATAAAATAGTTTATTTTGTAACTGAAATTATGATTAAGTCTGGAAGACTTACAAATGCTATGAGAAACAGATGAAAATGCGGAAATATGAAATAAATTGTTTGAAAAATCTCAAATGGATTGCACTGCACTGCTGAAAAAGTTGGACGTTGAAATGCAAAATTGTCAGTTGGAAGATGAACTGCATTACCAGAGAGAGAGAGAGAGAGAGAGAGAGAGAGAGAGAGAGAGAGAGAGAGAGACAGGAATAGAGAAACAGACAGACAGACAGACAGGAATAGAGAAACAGACAGACAGACAGACAGACAGACAGGGAGAGAGGAACAGACAGAGAGAGAGAGAGGAATAGACAGACAGACAGACAGGGAGAGAGGAATAGACAGACAGAGAGAGAGAGGAATAGATAGACAGACAGAGAGAGAGAGGAATAGACAGACAGACAGTGAGAGAGAGGAATAGACAGACAGACAGAGAGAGAGAGAAATAGACAGACAGACAGAGAGAGAGAAATAGACAGACAGAGAGAGAGAGGAATAGACAGACAGACAGACAGAGAGAAACAGACAGACAGACAGAGACAGAGAAATAGACAGACAGAGAGAGAGAGGAAGGAAGGAATAGAGAGAGTGGGGAAGGAATAGAGAGAGAGAGAGAGGAAGGAATAGACAGAGAAAGGAAGGAATAGACAGAGAGAGAGAGGAAGGAATAGACATCATCAATATAAAATGTATGTGGATAAACTTAAAAATGTGGGCATATCAGCGATTTAAAAAAAGTGTTTTGCTATGAGTTTCGCTGGGAAATGTGGAGAATGTTAAACAGGGCAGTGAATGGAGGAAGATTTGGAACTCTTGTCATTTGGAAGCTCACAGAGCCAAAAGTATAAGGCATATCACATAACTGAGCACATTGGCTGAAACTAGACAAAAATACCTTAGTTTTGATGTATAAATTGTGTATGACAAGTAGATATTGTGGGCGCGAGAGCAATTTATAGAGAGGGGACAAAGATATTTTTTAAGGCTCTGTGCTCTGGCGATGACATCATCCACTCTAGCTGGCCCCAACACACACTCGCTAGAAACGCAGAAAAAACCCTGAAATGATCACTAAACTTAAACAGCTTTTTCACAAAAACTGTAAAAGATATCAAACTGAAAAGCAATAACCGGATAGCTGAATATTTTGTGAACATTTTAACGTTTGTTTGGCGTCTGTAGGTGAAAGTATGGAGGGGCTGAACATTTTGGGAGCGGAAGAAGATTTGAAGGATTTGAAGCATGCTCTCATTGACTTCAATGTTAAAAAAAAAGTGTTAAAAGCTTAATATTTTTAAAAAAGTTGAAGAAGTCCCATCATTAGCTGAAAGAGCTGAACATTTTAAAAGTTGAATGGTTTTAATAGCTGAATGTATGCAGAAGTTACGGAGAGCCAAAAAACGTACGGAATAAGAAGCTTATAAAGAACAGAATAACAATAGTTAAGGTGAATACTGTAAGCATTTTGTATCCACATTACTCTTTTAGAAAGATTTATTGAATTGAATGAATGTCATATACTATCATAACTACTAAATTATCACGACTGGAAATGGTCAGGTATCCAAATCACAAGGCTAAGGCTGAGTCAAGGTACACAGAATAAAGGTCAATATAAAACTAGGAGATTAACAATGGGAAGCAAACTATGATCGAACGCTTACTGAAACAGAGGAGACGAACTAGCATCCACAAAGAGGGACAGACAGGTGAAATATGCTAGAGAAGAGGGAATAACTAGACACAGGTGAGACCAATCAGGGCGGGTAGGTCATCACACATGCAGGGAACACAGAGGCAGGAAACATGGATGCTGATATAAAACAAAGAGGAGAGACTCAATAAGACAGGAAATACTAAACTGAGAAAAAAAAACATATCAGAGAACGGATGTAACAAAATAAAATCTTTTTTTATCAAATCCTCAATTTTTCACTTTAGCAGAGCCATTGTTTCATCTTTAATACATTTCTTTTGTTTACATTTACGACAGCTGGGAAGGTGAGAAGCAAGTGGACAGGTAATGAAGTGAAGGCTGTCGAGCGGCGCATGCTTCATTTCATAACAAGCTGCAAAGTGCCAGGTAAAAAGGACTGTGACTCCTGCCTCCAGGCAGAACCAGTGGCTCTGAAAGACAGAGACTGGGCTGCAATCAAATACTACATTCACAACAGAATCATATCAATGAAAAGGAAGATGAATAAATAGAACTAGAACATGCCAACTGTGGCTCAGGTGCAATTTAATTAGTGTCACCTTAGATATCAAGTGAAAATGTTTGTAATGGGTTTCGTTTTGATATTCTCTTATTTTCATTGGATTGCTATTGATGTTTACTTGTACAAGCATGCCACATAGTTTTGACTGAAGCTGCCATGTTGACATGTATCCATGAGGGCTGTTAATGATCATATGTTTGTTTTTTTATGTGTGTGTGTGTGTGTGTGTGTGTGTGTGTGTGTGTGCAGTGATTCATTGAAAACTGAAATGATTGTGTAAGTAACAATTTAATTCATTTTAGTTTTGCAATAGGTGTTATACAAATAATTACAAAACCCCACAAACCTTACATAACCCAAATGAGTGTAAGAGACATGTAACATATCTACAGTATACAAGACACTATTTGACTAAACGCTACATGGGACAAATTACAATGGGTGTGCGGGAGGTGCGTGTGTGTGTGTGTGTGTGTGTGTGTGTGTGTGTGTGTGTGTGTGTGTGTGTGTGTGTGTGTGTGTGTACATGATTCTAAATTAGAAATGCGTCTATGGTCTCTGCGTTGCGCGAAACAAACACAAGGACTGGTCTCTGCGTTGCGCGAAATGCGTCCCTCTGGAGGACGGGTCTCGGGGACCCCAGAGGAGGAGACCACACAAGGACTGGTCTCTGCGTTGCGCGAATTGCGTCCCTCTGCAGCACGGGTCTCGGGGACCCCAGAGGAGGAGACCACACAAGGACTGGTCTCTGCGTTGCGCGAAATGCGTCCCTCTGGAGGACGGGTCTCGGGGACCCCAGAGGAGGAGACCACACAAGGACTGGTCTCTGCGTTGCGCGAAACAAACACAAAGACTGGTCTCTGCGTTGCGCGAAATGCGTCCCTCTGCAGCACGGGTCTCGGGGACCCCAGAGGAGGAGACCACACAAGGACTGGTCTCTGCGTTGCGCGAAACAAACACAAGGACTGGTCTCTGCGTTGCGCGAAATGCGTCCCTCTGCAGCACGGGTCTCGGGGACCCCAGAGGAGGAGACCACACAAGGACTGGTCTCTGCGTTGCGCGAAACAAACACAAGGACTGGTCTCTGCGTTGCGCGAAATGCGTCCCTCTGCAGCACGGGTCTCGGGGACCCCAGAGGAGGAGACCACACAAGGACTGGTCTCTGCGTTGCGCGAAACAAACACAAAGACTGGTCTCTGCGTTGCGCGAAATGCGTCCCTCTGCAGCACGGGTCTCGGGGACCCCAGAGGAGGAGACCACACAAGGACTGGTCTCTGCGTTGCGCGAAACAAACACAAAGACTGGTCTCTGCGTTGCGCGAAATGCGTCCCTCTGCAGCACGGGTCTCGGGGACCCCAGAGGAGGAGACCACACAAGGACTGGTCTCTGCGTTGCGCGAAATGCGTCCCTCTGCAGCACGGGTCTCGGGGACCCCAGAGGAGGAGACCACACAAGGACTGGTCTCTGCGTTGCGCGAAACAAACACAAAGACTGGTCTCTGCGTTGCGCGAAATGCGTCCCTCTGCAGCACGGGTCTCGGGGACCCCAGAGGAGGAGACCACACAAGGACTGGTCTCTGCGTTGCGCGAAATGCGTCCCTCTGCAGCACGGGTCTCGGGGAACACGAAGGTATAAATTGATCGTTGAGCATGTTACACAGCAGTGATCTGTCGTACACGTTGCGAGCAAGAGCCCTGCCTGGTATGGCTCGTTCTGCAAATGAAGCTAGCAGAGGACGCGGGTTCTTGGAGAGTAGTTGCAACATGGTCAGCACGGGGGTGCAGCTGGCGCACATAGGGTTCCTGGCGCAACTGAACACACACGTGCACACTTGTGGCGCGAAGCACTCAGGGAAGAGGGTTCTGATGTCTGATGGGGACAAGTGTCTACTCTGCGACACCTTGTCGAAGACCCGTGCTCTCATGACATCCCTATAAGCGGCAGTCGTTTCCGCTGCATACACGAGGGAGGTATTGGTCTCCGTGTCCCCACACGGATCTTCGTGCTTGTCCAACCTATACAAGGTACGGGTCTCACGTCTAGACCTTTGATTCAAGACCCTTGAGCATTTCAAACATTGAGAGCCCTGGTTAAGTGGCCGTTCAGAGGAACAACTTGTACACATCCAGTCACAGCATACTTTCTCCTTGGCGCTTTCGAAGCACGCACACACGGTGCAGATGAACCCGGACAGCGTTGGTCGTTTTCCGCACCGCTCCCACCAGGGTTTCTTGCCGTTTCCTGTCGCAATCTCTCAGCAGGCCCTCAGGCACCACGCCAGTGAACGCTGGGTTGTCGTCAATGGATCCTGCCGTTTTGTGCTGCTCGCTGTTCAAGGCGCTAACTCTGGACCCGGTGCCTGTGATAGGGGACATGGTGTACATTCCCAGAGCGGAGGGTTTCAAGTTGAGTGATCTCAAGGATCAGCACGCATTTAAGAAAACTCGGTGCTTGTGTGAGTCGGTGTCTTGGTTGAAGCCGCGGAAGGAATGCTTGGAGGAACAGAACGTCACCCCTTTTGTACCTGATGCCACAGGGAATGCACGCACGTTGCGGGGTGGGGGGAGTCAAGGGGTGAACGCACGGTCCGGATCTAGCGGGACGCTTTGGGCGTACGAACTGGACACTGTGGTTATGGCACACAGTTGGCTGATGCGGAATCGAAGCTTGTATGCGAAGCACAACCTCGCCACAGCGTTCTTTGTACACCGTGAGACTGGAGACGTGCTATCTCTATTACCATTCGTCTCATTGTCCAGGATGTACAGGTCTTGCGACGATGAGCAGAATGAAACACGTTTCCGCAAAGCGTGCGCTACTCTGGCAATGTGGATATTGTACCACCCAGACAAGGTGAATGACAATGTCTCCGACAAACAAAAGAAGCTCGAGCTCGACCTTACCCGGGAGCTGGCTCAGCGGAGAGTCTAAACCTGCGAGACAGGCTCTTGCTGGACACTTGGACGTTTTGCAGGACCGGGCTGGTTGGCGACGAGGAATGGGCCACACTGAGACCAGACACAGCCGGACGTAGGGACATGAGCGAGGTCGACGTGCCTGACGTGTGGTTGGGTGAGGATTCGAGACCACACAAAGCTCTCCAGGGTAAGCTTCTGGATCTGGGATTGAAGCAACCCCTAAGTGTCAGCGTCATAGAGTTGCTGAAGGAATGTGAAGCGTCCGTGTTTCGTGACAGTGAGGGATTCACTATGGCTAACCCTGAGATCCACCAGAGACTGGTGAGCGCTGTGACAGCCACCACACACCGCACTGTTTTAACGGCTGCAGAAAGCAACACAAGCTTGCCGGGTGGTAGAGGTGTACACAATGACAAACGCTACAAAGATAGACCAGTGCCTGATGTGGCAGTTGAGAAGCACCACATTACACCTGAGATTGCTGTCAGAAAGCACAAGCGACGTGGACAAGTCAATGAGGTCCTCAGGGGATCATCATCAGGTATCTCTACATTCTCAGAGAACCACCCTGAATCGGTCTCAGAGTGTCACCCTGAATCGCGCACCGGTACCAGTAGCCAGCTCTATTTGGGTAGTGATATTGAACCTAAGAGATATGCCACAAACCTAGACTTTACTGCGAATACCTATGCAAGTGGTGCATTTATGGCGAATGTTGACAGATCCGGGTCATTTCCAACACTGGGGAACTTGGAAGATATAGGTGTGTTCCTCGATAACACAGAGACTTCTCAAGGTGTAAACACTTCCAGGACGCAGACTGAAGAGTTGTGTTTTGCAAACACCCAAGACCGTGACGACTCCATGCACAGTGGATTAGAGTGGACTACTAATATGCTGTTTAACCTGTATGAGAACCACTTCAATGATCCTGAGTATCTCCAAAGATGTATAGTGGAATCAGTAAACGATGTGAACCATCACAGTGGACAGCGGCCACTGCGGTCCCCGCAGGCCCAGCTTCTGGTTCCTCAGCCAGTCAACCATGTTGTCGAAGTAACTGACCCAGACATTAGGACCTGTGGCGACATTAGGACCTGTGCACGCAAATGGGGATGTGACTCTTGGGCCCTTGGAGACGCCTGAGACCTCACTGAGACGGAAACGCAATTGGAAAACGAGAGGTCTAACTAGAACAGAACTGAAGAAAAGTCACTATCAACCTTACAGCGCTATTGTGTACGAAATATGTGACGATATTGTCCAAAATAACGGTAGTACTATACTTCTTAATAGCCCTGAAGATCCCGGACCCGTAACCAATCCTTGTACGGGCTTGACCAGGCCACTACACAAGGCGTGGGAGATACCACACAACCTATGTATCGTGCTACCAACGTTAGACCGCAGCAAGTGTACATGGCCTCTCGGCATCGAAATCAAGGTCGGAGAAGACGAGCTAGGATCCCCTGAGAAGTTTGACCACAACCGAAAGGTACCCTACAGTACACTGAGCTACCAGTCCTCTAGAGAAATATACCGAACGGTGAATCTGGCCGAGCCTCCCTGTGACGGCTTCAAACATGTCGACTTGACAACCGACAAGGTACCGGTTTTGAAAAGGAGTGACACAATGAAGCTCCTTTTGGCCAGAAGTCACAAGCCAAAGTACCTGGGCTTGGTCTACACCATGCAAAATGTGCCTGGGTTGTTGGTGCAGAGGGTTATGTATAAGGATGTCAAGATTATAGAAGACGTCTTGGACATGCACACATCTCTCCAAGTGCACCCATTCATATCCAGGACGTTCGCTCTGCACCTTTCGGAGAACCCGTTCGAACGGTGTGGTGTAGGTACCTTTGTAGGCGAGGCTGTAGGAGACTGGAACTTGAGCTGCTTGCAAGAAAGGAAGTTCCCAGATCAGGAGACAGCCACGCTAGCCTACCACGTCTTACAGTGCCTCCTACGAGCACAGATCTTAGCGCTCAGGGTTCTGGGGTTCGCTATGAAGTGGCTACATCCGGCGCGGATTTGGAGGTGGAATACTGGATTCAGAGTTGACTTCATCGGGTGCCTTGTTGACACAATACATATGTGGGACAGTGTTGATTCCCCACAGAGTGGGTCAGGTGCCATAGTCAGGACACTGAACCAGCTGGGTTTACTTAGTTGTTTGCCACGCCATGTGATGGGCCCTTTAATTGTGGCTCGGGCAACTGACACCGAGGAAGAAGCACTCCACAGTGTGTACAACCTGTGTCAATTCACAGAGCGAGAGACTTCGGTGCACAGTGACCTGGAGACCATACTAGGCTCTGACCGGTACAAACACATCACGCTGGACACCAGGAGCTTCATCCTCGAGCCCTACGGACCATTCAACATACAGTTTCACAACCAGTTCTTCCAGTGGAACAGAGCCATTGTAGTGGAGCCTGTCCTTGAGACGAAACATCCAGTCCTGGCTCAAGTAATAGCCACCAAACCTAAAGCGCAGAGAGCCAAGAGACTGCCAAACTCGGGCAGCTTCGGTTCTCAAAAACGAGCCTCTGGATCTGTGCCTAAGACTCCTGCAAGGGCTACTGTGAGTCTCGAGTAGTGCGTGAGTGCAGTAGCTGTCGATCGAGACCTTCACATTCACACTACCCATTCACACAGCTGGTCCAACTCTCTCTCGAGTAATGATTGTATCAGTGTCCCTTTTGGCTCTTGTGGGGATAGGAAGACAGTGTATTTCTACTATGGCCTTTTATTGCCTCTGTGAATCCCCTTTTGCTTTCTCTAGTGTTACACACCGTGCCTATAGACTTTTGCTTTTGTGAATGTCCCTTGTTGTGTTTATGCTCTTTCATGTTTGGAAATGCAGTGTCTTTTGTAGTATTTTGATTATGCCTGTGTTGTACGTTTAGCGGACATTAAAGACACTTCAAGTGTGTATCTCAGTTTGTTTTTATTTGCACACCAATCACATATGTACATTCTCACAATGTCACAGACGTGTACTCATCACTGGTTCGTAATGCCACTTTGTGAAAAGAAAATGACTACAATCTGGGTTGTAAATGGGAAATGAGTGTTCTGTGATCATCACTGGGAGCTTGCCATGAGCCTTGAGCATCAAGGACACTTCGTCCACGGACAACCACCGGTTGTACTGCATAAGATGATCAGTCAGACCTTCAGGGTCAACCTTTTCAACACTTAGGTACGACTTGATGCCCTCGTCGTGGCTATTAGACTCAATGTATTTGACAGTGGCGTTGACCAAGGTTTTGCGATCCACCCGGCGATCATCTAGACCCAATAGAGCAGCTACTGTGTGGAATCCGCAGTGGTTGTCGGACGGCACTTTCACAACATTCAGATTATTCAGTCTCGCGTAAGCGCGTAATGTACCCTTGTGATAGCAGTGTGTGTCTGTCATCTCCTGGGGTGCATGTACGGTACGTAGGTTGAGACCATGGGCCATTACGTGCCAGAGACCCCTATTGTAACAGAGGAAACCGGGAGCCCACGACGTGTAGTGGTTGTTGACGATATAATAATTGTATCCACTGACATTGAGCTCTAGGTTGACTCCAAATAAACCTCCTACAATCGCTGTTACAGGAATAAACTTGTCTTCGCTATCGCACGTTTTTTTGAACAGAACACGTATGTCATTGCAGACAGCAAGTATCGAATCATTGTAGTTGAAAGTCTTGACTGCTAAATGAACCATAACGGCCAGGGCTTCGGGTGTCAAAGGTTCCGTAGCAGTGGCAGCAGCTGTCTCGGTTGATGCTGATGTAGCTAAGGGGTTCCTCTTTGAATGCATAAAGAGGACCCAGAGTGCCTCTATGAGTGTACCATGAGAGCACGCACACGCTGTCACAGCTGCCGTACCCGGACTCTTTCCGTACACGGTAGACGCGATGTTGGCCATGCAAGGGTTTTTGATGCTCGGTGATATGTCCTGGTTCGTTTTTGATACCGGTTGCACATTTCTGTTAGTCAGGAATACGCAACTTTCGCGAAATCCTAACTTGTCTACGTCGACCACTAGCCCATTGCATATCCGTAGAGCATGTACAATCTCGCCGTGGTCAAGGACTACGTGGGTATCAGATCCCTCGGGTGCACGATTAAGTTTCAGAGCAGCGCACAGGTGTTTGTCAGCATCCGAACCGGTTTGGGACAATCGTGTCTTCAATACGGGCTGAATGTGCAACGTTCCCACGTACACCAGTATGTACCACGCTGCAAAGTACAACAGGCCTGCTGAGGTGACTGTGTGGCGTGCGCCGTACCGATAATCACCCTCGCTGATTGTCGTCGTCGTCGTCGTCTTCATCGTCGTGATGCAGGTCTGTCTCGCTGTCACATATCTCGTCCATGGGTCCCAGTTCCATTGACTGCACATAGCTTTCTTGTTGGGGAGCCGAGACCCGAGCGCTCGCTTGATCCTTGACGTGTTGGTCGTATTTTGCGAAGATTTTGGATACCGCGCAGGTCAACACATCTCCTAATGAGCAGAGAGAGCCATCAAATGTGTTGCCTCCTCTCTTCCAGAGCGAAGTGGCGACCATGGCCTGGTATACGAGCTTTCCTGAAAGAGGAAAAGCGCTGACGGCAGTGGAACATGTGGAACATTTATTTATTTCTTTGTTTCACATTGCCAGGTGGGGCTGAATAAGCATCTGTGCATTAGCAATGTATGAAATGTAGAACATGTACGTGTAACAGTCCAACTGTAGCCATCATCTGCCTATAAGCAGTCCTCAGTTGCGAATGCGATACGGTTTTTGCCGCTGAAGCAACGGGGATTCCGGCGGTGAGAAACGTGAGCAAGGTGAGTAACGCTAGCACACGAGCCAGTGAGAGGCTGAAGAGGAAAGCCTTGACAAATGAAGAGAAGATTTTTGAGAATTTGCGTCTCCTAATGAGCAGAGAGCGCAATCAAACGCGTCGCCTCTTCTCTTCCAGAGCGAAGTGGCGAGCATGGCCTCAAATACGAGCTTTCGTGAGAGACACAGAGCTCTCGTCGCTACCAGATCAAATGTATGTAGCCCGAGATGCCTTGTTCGCATGTGTGATAAGTACATCTTCTACGTGTACATTTGCCTAAAATGGGGAAGGTTCCGGCTCACTGATGATGAACTGTCGCACCTATTCGGCGGTCGCAGTGATGTATTTGCGCAGTTGGATCCGAAGTGGCTATCCCGATTCATCGCCAGGTGCAGGGTCTTGTACCACGGGGAGCTGAAGAAGTGTCTCTCTCTGTCGCCTCTAAATATATCCAAGACCGTGTATGAGGCGCGGACCGCAGAGGGCACATTTGTAACGGTCGACAGCAGCGGTCGTGTGGTACAGATCGAGAATTTCACAGACCCGGGCCCCCATAGGAAACTCGGGGATGAGGCCTTCGCCACGTTCGAGGAAAACCTATCGGTGTTCTCTGATGTGGCCTTTAGGCTGCAAAGTGGAGGAGTGTCAGCGTCGCCTTCGCTGGTGATTTGCCGACACTCTGGATTGCACGATACCCTGTGTTCAAACCGGCAGACGTGTTACACGGTCAAGGAGTGCGACATTCGAGGCATGAAGGTGGCAGCGGGCTCCATCTACACGAGAGACGGACTATCTCTGTACAGATCGGTCGCCTCGTGGAAGACCCATGTCTGTCTGATCTTTGACGAAGGCTGCCGAGAGGAGATCGTCCGCACGCTGTGTGCTTTGGCGATGGGAGACTCTAGGTTGGGCACAGAGTTCACGCTGAAATGTGTTCTACCCGATCGAGGCTTAGATTTGCGAGATCTGGAACCGCTGGAGCCAGACTCGATGCTGAGAGACATCCGCGTTCCCAGGGACAACGGAGTCGAGCCTCTGGCGTGTGACGAGCAGTCGAACGCTACGCTAAGCTGCTGGGACCAGGAAGGCTTGACGTGTCTCAGAGACATGACCAGACTCCCGTCGGGTTTCTCTATTCTTGCGGAGAATGAGAACGTGGTGGTATTGAGGCACCTATTGAGAGACGCTGTGGTGATCACACCGAAGAGCAGGGTTGGCATGACGCGCGGGGTGGACCGAGGTGCACTTCAGCTGAGGGACGGTAATATCTCAGCTCCGAGAGGGTGTGTGACGGAATGGTTCCCGTGCGGGTACTCTGTGTTCAAAGTCGAAAGGGGTCTCCCGGGTGTACCTCCTCTCATGATATCCTGCAACAGAGATGACGACCACAGGCGCCCAGGCGAGGGCCATTGTTCCGCAAGAGAGGTGCCAACGCTGCGCGTCCTCAGGAGCTCCGAGTATCACAGAGTTCTACCGCGAGGGTTTAGGTCGAGCGGCCATCTCTTCAATCAATCGGTGTGCCTGCTACCGGGCACCATGACCATTGTCGCGCCGAGAGTGTTACATTTCCCGGCCTGCGTGGCTATCGTGTACGCTTTCGATGCATTCAGACAGCTAGGTGTCGACGAACCGGAGCGCGCTAGCAGCCCTGTCCAGCTTTCGTTTATGTTGAACCTGAGCGTGCGAGAGGCTCAGGTGCTGCTCTTGTCGTACCTGTGTCTGACGGAGTCTTTTGGTGCCTGTGAAAAGAGCAGTTTCGCGTTTACGGTGCAACACCATTCGACTTTATCAGAACTAAGACAGATCATCTCCACAAACCCGACAGTGCACTCGAGGCTCGTAGCCTTGGACCTGTCGCACGGAGAGGAGGCTATGCGGGAGGACCTAGAAGAGGAGATATTGCGAATCCGAGACAGGCTAGCCGCCAAAAAGAGCCACGAGGACTCTGGCGGCGAGGAACGTGAGCGAGGCGAGAAACGTGAGCAAGGGGAGGAACGCGAGCACACCAGCCAGGGAGAAACTGACGACGACGAGTGGGAAGACATTGGAAGTGGCGACCACGAGGAAAGCTATGAAACCGGTCAGGATGTAAACGAACACGCGGGAAAGGAAGAGAGTCAGCAGGGTGGTAGCAGCTCTGATTGTGATTTGGGGGATGACACGGACGACGAAGAGCGAGCGGTAGCAAACATAGCCAGTGGCATCGGCGCGGTACCCAGCTTCGGCGCAAGAACGGGACACGTGGTCCTGTTTGGGCGCGGAGGATATCGTTCGTCGAGTTTCAAGTGGCCCACGATCGGCTTACGGACGCTGGGCCTGGTTAACTTGAAAATATTGCGTGCGTGCGGTTTGTTTCACTCAAAGCACGGACCCGGCAGAGCTACGTTGAGGATTCCGGACACACACGGCGTCCTACCTGAATCCTGCTGGTTAGGCGTGGGGGGCACATTGCTTACGGATGACCTGTGTCTCGGCCCTCGTGGGAGAGGACCCGATGGCCTCCCTACACCGTTGCTCGATTGCAGCGACTGCTTCTTTCAACTCAATTACTCTCCTAAGTCGGCGAAGACGAAAAGCCACCCGGGAGCCATGGACAACGGGGGCTTGGTCGTGGAGATGTCCAGGATAGAGCAGGCCATATGTAGCGATAGCGCGCGAGGCTACGAAGAACCGAAACTCTTGCGTCTCGTCAGGACCTCTCGCAGGAGGATGCGGCAGTGTCCGTTCGACGTTGAGATCGACGAACCCGAGATTGGAGCCGCGGGTTGCACGGAGCCACTCTACAACAGGTCTTGGCTTGGGGCACAAAGGCGAGCGCCGGGCTTGTTCGCGGGTAGGGTTCTGTACGGTTCGGTCCCCGCCACGACTGAAAGCTTCTGTCTAGTCAAGATGGACATTTTCACCACCGTCTCGTCTGGACTGAGACGAGACGCACCGTCTGCGCCTCTGGACGTGCTGCGATGTAGCGTCGTGTTGGTGGAGTTTGACATCTTGATACAAGACCGAGCACCGGGTCTCGGTGCACAGTACTTGTCTCTAGCCGTACGATCCTTTTCGAACAAGGACAATGCAAAGACGCCCAAGCTGTACATGGCACTCGCGGCCGTGGACACCTTGCACGCTGTCATCCGCCGAGGCTGGGGAGAGAGGAGTGGCGTGAAGTTCAGATTTTTACACCACTCTAGCCGAGTCACGCCACGCCAGGAAGAGATCGCCGCTGTACTGGACTGGATATTGACCATACACTCGCCGGAGGGGCGCGCTCCGACAGTGGTGGTCATCGACGTGAACCTAGGCGTAAAGTCGTCAGACTTTGCTACGATCAACAATCTATATGGCTCCAAGTTAGAGTTGATCCCCGGGCTGTCGGCAGACATGATCGCGGAGGTCATACGGGCCAGAGCGTACGATTTAGAGTACGATCGCCTTGAATGTAGTGGTAGTAAGGAGCGCTGTTCTGGACTGGCAGAAATATACGACTGGCACGACAACCTCCTGTACCGGAAAGATGGCAACGATCCCTTTCCTGATTGTCGTGAGGCTCCACCGTTCCCTAAGAGCTGCAGTGTGTGCCGGGACGAAGAAGACAAAATCATCCTTGTCTGCCCCAACAGCTATAGCCCATCGGTCATACTGAACAGTGCAGGAAGACAGCTAATTTTTTATCACGCGAACAGTGTAGGAGGAGCGTTGGATGGCACCTTGTCGCCTGAGCAGGAGAAAGCTGAGTCTGTGTTACGGGAGTTAGGCCTGCTTGTGTCGTTACACGGGGCTTTCCTGAACCTGGACACCATATCTGTGTTTACCACGAGTCTCTACACGGGTTGTGAACAAGTGAGGCCTGCTCGCTGGACCGTGGGAGACGCGCTGGAGGAATATGCCATCAAGATGCCGCGTGACGAACGCCACCGGGAGAGAATAGGACTCGTGATGTTCGAGGAGCTGTGCACGAGATCGAACAACCGCGCGGGGATTGTGGTCTCAGTGCCCTCGGCCGACTACGTGCTCCAGAGCTGCGCTCACATGAATCTGCTCAACAGACACAGTGGAAAGGACGGGACCGGGGCCTCTGCCAGGGTCCACTACTCAATGCGTGACCTCACCGGCATCATCGAGGACATGGCCAAGTGGGGAGTGCGTAGATATTCGCTGGGATACCTCGACTACACCTTTGGCACCTCTGCACGCGAGCCAACCTTCACGGAGCTCTCACGTACAATCGACTCGGCTGTCGCAAGGCTCCAGACCCTACATTACCGGTATACAAGAGACCCGGCATTCGGAGACGGCGGACACTCGTACGCTCACGTGGACGGAGTTTATAAGCTACAAGGGGGTATGTTCTTCCAGCGCGTGACCGAGGGCATGTCTCCGGTCAAAAGCTTTGCGCCGGTTCCCGAGATGTCGAACCTGCGATTGGGCTTGTCCTCGGACATGAACGTAGGCGCTCCGTCGCCCATCGCCGGCGAGCTCGTTGCCCACAACACTATTGAGAGGATCAAGGTCATTCCGCATGGTGCGCAAGTTGTCAACCTGAACTACAAGGACATGGTGGCCTTTGTCGATCACGACAGGGAGACAATCTGTGTCCATTCGCCGGACACGGTTGTGAGGAGCAACAATCTCAGGTTTACCTCCTTTGGTGTACACCGAGAAGACATACAAGACATAGACCACGGGGAGAACCAGCGCCCCGGTTGCCACCGCTACATTAGCGGGGCTCAGCATCGCGCTAGGATCTCTGTGACAGTACCGGTCAACGGATCTAGGCACTCCACTGTTCTCCAAAGCGTATCAGAAGCGAGTCGCTGGCTCGGGAAGCCCATGCTCACGGGAGAAGAAGACGAGTGGCTTCACGGTAAGCCCGTGCACAAGATCACCACCACATCCCCATCGGTCCAAGGTTCACTCTCGGGGCTGACCTCGACCCTGGACAGCATGCACTTGATATCCAAGACGGTCGAGTGCATCAGGGGCACTAGTTCGTGCATGGAGTTGGCAGACTATGCTCATAACGGTTGGCCCCAAGGAGGCACGGGGTACCCGATCGCCATTTCAAGCGGCGTTGACGAGCGCGGCGACATGTTGGTTAAGATGATACTCGCTGTCAACCACGGTTTGAGGCGCGTTGAGATCCCGTGTGACCTGGAGCCGTTCTCTTTTGGATCCCAGCCGCCCTCGTCCCCGCAGCCCGCACCGGGCTACTACGTGCAAAGAGATGAATCCCTGGGCCCCAATGTGAAAAGCTACATTGCGGCCCTGGGACCGCTCACCTCCAGGATCGTGGAAGCTGTCGCCTTCTTCTATTGCCCTGAATTCAACCGAGACCGCAATGAACAATTCCCTCGAGTCTCTCGGGGACACGTTCTCTGGACTGCGTGCAGTGCTCGTGCAGGACGAGAGGGCTGCCGAACTGAGAGTGCAACATGTAGCGTACATCTCGGCTCACACCTCTGCGCTATGCCTGAGTGCTACTGTACTCGCTTTATTAATCAACATTGCGTTGATTGTGATGCTCTGCGCGATGTGCAGTACATACCGGCAACAACGGTTCAGGAAACTCAAATGACGGTGATGGTGATGGTGATGGTGATGATGATGATGATGATTGGAGATGACTACGGCCTCGCAACTCTGTCTACTGCTAACTCTGCTTTGGGCTAGATACCCGGTGGGTTTCGGTCAACGTTCAGCACCGTTGAACGCGAGCTCCGGTGAAACCCCAGGTCACGCTTCTCTCGACTCCCAGGATCACAGAGTAATAATCCCCCCCGGTAAATGGAAGATCCGCATGCCTGGAAGAAACCCTTTCCTAGTGTACCATTTCTTTCTGGGATTGAACCTGACCCATCTCCAAGTCGAGTATCCCGATTGCTCCCAAGTGGCCTGTACAGGCTTACCCGAGGACAACAAGTCAGATCAACGTTGCGATCGACTGTGCTCCAGTGGCAGTTGGAATGAGGCTGAGCTCACCTTGAAAACAGCCAAGCGTGAGTACACCAGGGCCACGTCCTCGCTAGCAGCAGCCTTCGGCGATGTAGCCGCTCTCGTGGACGTCTTGGGCCACTCGAGCGCTTTAGACCCGGGCGTTGTCAAACTCTTGGAAAACAGGGCCTCGGGTTCGCAAGTCGTGGATGTCATGCGACCCTACAGGACGTTGATCGACGACGCGCTGACCTCTGTAGCGGACCACTTGCCGAGCGCCGCAGTCAAGTCTGTACGCAGCCCGCCGGTCTTGGGGTCCAACGCTACGAGTGCGTTCAACGAGTTGCTGGACACCTGGAAGAGCGGTGCGTTACAGTTGGCCGTGCAGCTCAACGCTGTCACCTTCGCCTTACAGGGAGCTCACCGGCGCTTGCTCTCTTGTGCGCAGGGCGTCAAGAGGTCGGACATGACCGGGTGCGAGCCCAAATTCATTACTGAGTATTACACGGACGTACCCGTGGCGAGCCGTTCGCTGTCATCCAGGCTCATCGTGCTCGTCGAGAGGGAGCACTGGAAGCCCGTGGTGCTCTCGCGTTGGTACATGGCCTTCATCGATTCTTCCCATGGCAACAGGACTTGTTGGCTGGACAGGCCCATGGTGTGCGATGCAGACGCGAACTACAGGGTGCCCTCGTGCAACTCGATCGGGATATGCGAGCCTCTGGTGGTTGACAATACCACGGTTCCGGCGTGTCTAGTGAACCAGAGGGGCAAGATAGGTTCTGAGTGCCCGGTGGTGTGCGGGCACTCGTGCTTGGGTCCTGTCTGCTACCAGCCAAAGTGGGACACGTACACGCTGAGGACTGCGCCCGAGGGAGCTCACGGTGTCTACGCAACCACACGTCGGGTCCCGGCGACCAAGAGCCCCAGGATGGTCTCCGAGTTCTACTCTCCGTCTGAGGCGGAGATGCACACATCTCTCGCCAGCGTTCGGGAGCGAGCAGACCGCTCGTCCCAATTGCTGGAGCGAGGGGAGACCATGTTACAGACCATGATCGCCATGGATCGCGCAGCTCGAAAATACACGGACAAAATACACGCGCAGACAATCGCTCGATCTCAGGGTTGTGTAGACTGTGAGCGCGCGATAGCCCGAATCCGGTTCATGGGCGCCGCTTCAGTTACCCTGTCCACTCTAACCTGCACGTTATTAATTGTTATAATCACGACACTGAAGTGTAGCGGGAACCGACGTGTCCCCGTGAGGATAGACAGGGGCCTTACGGAGCCTTTGCTGTAAGTGTGTGCAGCGTGGCACACATGTCCGAACGCATGAATCACTGTGCCGTGAGGACAAGTACTTAAGGATGCTCTATTCACACATTACTCTCCATTCCTAAGACACAGTCATGGTTCCTATACCTATGAGCTATCTACTTGTGACACTTTGGACATGCAGTCTTTTGTCTGCGAGTTACGGCTCTGTCACGCAAGCACCCCATTCAACCAGTAGACGTGATATCACCGCAGCAACCACAGTGTCAGACGCGAGTGTGATCCCAGAGCTTGCTCCTTACACAAAGCCTCTTCTACAGCCTACCACTGCACCTATTGAAAAAGATGCCATGGCCACCGAGTCTGGAGCAACTACTGCCGCGTCCACGGCTGTGGATGGGACCAGCGGGCTCACGTCCCCTCCTGTGATGGACCTTCCTAGTCCCAATTCCATGCAACTGGTTTGTCCGAGCAAAAACCCCGACGGATTCTACGCCACTACCTGGTATCTGATGACAGTTAAAGAGGAGACTCTAGGCCTGGGCTTGGCTCACATCGACGACCAAGGCGTTGTGACTATACGCACGCTTACCGACGAGAGACTCTCGGAGTTCAACGTGACACACAACGTTACCGCGACCAAGGCGTTAGAGATCCATGACTACAATTGCAGCCACACGGCGACCTACCTGTGTTTGACGGCTGTCGACGGGGGCTACGAGATTCAATGGCACACTTTCAGAGTGGCAAACTGCAACGTTGCCATTGAACCACGCAGAGAATCCGACGACGGGTCCGCGGCTCGTGGGAACTCAATGCGCCTGATATCCTCGAGTCTCATACTTGCTATTGGACCGGTACTACTTCAGTTTGTCTCTGTCTACTAACGTTGCCTGCGGTAGCCTCTTGTGAAACACAGCTTTCCCCTTCAATCCTCACAACAACTACTGTCACCAACATGGCGTACGCTAAACCTCGTACGACCAGACCAAGTGCTTCCGCTAAGGACATGGCGAACAAGGATCAGGGTACACAAGTGATAATACAGCCGCTGATCCCAGAACACAAGCAATATCTCTACCTGCCAAAGACGATTATGGAGTCCACGCGTGATATCCTAGTTGCATGCAATAAAAGGAAATTGAAGATCGTGCTCCCTGTGACCCCGCACACTACCAGCAAACTGGTTCATGTCCTGTGCTCCGCTGCAGCCGCAAATGTCTGGCCCGATGAGTGTGAGGAAGCCTTGAGGACATGTCTCCCTTTAAGGGAGCACCATAAGGCCCTCTTGTCACACACCATGTTTGTGACCATGATCGGGACCTTGGTTGCCAGAGCTCTGGAGCAAGACACCAGGAATAGTGGACCCACTCTGGACCTTCTGGCCGACAGGCACTACGTGAGAAGCATCTTGTGTCACGATTCTAGTAAGACCAGTAAGATGGAAGCAACTGCGTATGCCGGTATCATGGCCGTGAACATGGAGATGAACGCCCTGGCTGACAAGGCAAAAGAGAGACAGGCTCTCAACAAACGGTGTGGATTCAAGCTCAGCCAAGAGGACGCCAGAGCCCGTTCGTGGGACAACATCTACCGTGACCCCGATGCACTGATAACACCCATGGCCAACTTTGGACTCAAGCACCATTACAAGGAAAACCCCCATCACCCCGAGCACTTCATACGGGGTGGTGCTATGTGTGACATGAACCTGGTGGAAGCTATCGTGGACGGATTGGCTTGCATATTTGAGGGAAGCAAGGGCCACAAAGACGTCCACTCGTGGCTGGATATGTACAACGTTGAGAGGTTCAGAGATGTTCGCAACAAGAACAGTGCACGAGAGATTCTCGAGGCTCTCAAGACCCACGTCACTGAGGATGACTATAAAGCCCTGTCAATCTTCCGGTGGTCCATAGACGCTATCGTTGGTGAATCTCCCCTATGGTCCCGTGTGAACATGGATGCGTGTTGCACTCACACTGTCAACAAAGGTGACCAGCGGGATTTGCTCTCATGCTACAGACCCCGGGATCGTGACCATTGAGCTGTGTAACCCGTAATGTGTTCTGTTGTAAGTCTGTACCATTCTGTGTTTACATGGTGGCACACCATGAGGCATTCTGCATGGATAATAGCTAACTGCGTGTTACTGTACAATGTACTTTTGAGTCAATAAAGTGTACCTATGCCTTGATCACAGTGTATCGTGTTGTTTGATTTCCTTTCCTGCTTTCCATCCATTCACACAGTAACCATGTCAAGGGTTAGAAAGTGACGGGTAATGAATGCCTGTGTCACCCTGTGAGATATGATTTCATGTACAACCAAAAGACAAAAGAAACACGCCATGGGGTTCGTTCAATTTGATGTCTTTATTGACACAACACATACAGCAACAGCATTCGTGCTCTCTGAGCATACACAGGTCACACGATCACCAGGTAAGCCGCGGACCGCTCCGCCATGCTCGGGTACGTGAGCGAGAACATCAACCATGTCAGCCACAGCTGTGTGTTGTATCGCCACAAGGTGACCTGATCCAGTGTGTCGTTGTTCCTGGTCTTGAGCTCGAGCAGCACCACGTTGTCCCTTACGGTGTCGTGGGCAACTAGGTCCACTTCAGTGTAGAAGCCCCACGTGTCAGCTATGGACATGCACCGCGTACAGCCGTTGTGGTACGTGTATGCTCCGGGTGTGCTGCTGCTGCTGCTGCTGCTAAACCTGTCGGGCCTGGGCACCCCGGCGACCTTGAGGCCCGCGCATATCGGAGTCAGGCACAGAGCTTTGAGCTGCGTGAGAATGAGGCGAGACACCGGACCCACGTCACGTATTTTCTTCTTTTCGTTGAACACGTCCTTGCACTGAGCGTCTACCACAGTGCCTATAACGGAGGACATGTGGGTCTTGTCCCACAGGAGCCTACACGCTTCCGGAGTGAGCGCTTTTGACCTCAACAGTTGCAACAGCGCTTCCTTGAGTGCCAACCCGTGGAACTCGTTGGGCACATTCAGGTTTCTCACGTACTCTGGCACCCACTCGAGCGAACTGTCCGGCTTGGCGTTCAGGTCCCTAACGACCCTGGTGAACATGTCCATGGTTATCACGTTGTGTCTGCGCGCTCGCTTCCTGTACAGCTTGATAGACTCGAGAGTCTTGGTGATGCCCTGAACCTTGTACCAACGGTGGTCCGCGGTAGACTTTGCGCACAGGGTGCCATGTGAGCCCGAGAACTCGATCGCGGGGTCATTGAGCTTCATTGTACTAAAGTGCTAGGATCGTCGGCTCACTGGTATAGCCGCGGCGGGAGGAACCGCACTGCGAGTAAGTACCAACAAACCCACAAGAGGGGCAAGGATCCTCTCTGAGCTATGCATCGGAATAGGAACCCGATGAGCATCGAGACTCTGGTAGCCCATACCAAGAAAGTCCCGGCCCTACTGAACGGAGCCGCTGTCTGCTTTAAGGGTAAGCTGGGAG
Organism: Sander lucioperca; assembly: GCF_008315115.2. Taxonomy (NCBI): domain Eukaryota; kingdom Metazoa; phylum Chordata; class Actinopteri; order Perciformes; family Percidae; genus Sander; species Sander lucioperca. The sequence goes on along the minus strand of NC_050192.1, from coordinate 19,913,752 downwards.
CAGCGATAGCCGTCATCACCTCTCTCATCGTGGGCTTCCTCACCGTACCCAACAACATCCTGTACTTCATCGACAGCAAACATGGCACCAGGGCCACGGGATGCCCAGCCGCGGACTCTACCTTGGCCCAGGCTAAGCCTGAATACGAGTACGCCTACATCCACGCGGGGATAGCTTTAATCACACTGGGGTGCCTGGCCATGGTCGCGAGCATAGTGCTCAGCTACTTTGCCGCAGAGAGCAAACTGAAAATGGACGACGTGCCAGATCCATACAGGGGTGCCGGGTCCAAGAGCACCAGGACCGTGATCACGTGCCTCGTCATGATGAACATTGAGCTGTTCATGGCCGTGATAGCGGGATGCATGGAGTTACTGTATCGACCGCTGATCAGCAACGCTCAGAGGCTGCATAATATGGAGTGTGCCATCGCCGTGTTCAACATCGTAATCTACGCCATGTACGTGGTGACCATGGTCATGACCTCCACCGTTCTCAAGGAGAGACGCGAGACTGTCCAGGCTGGTGGCCAGCGAGCGATCCCGAACACCGCAGCCTACGCTCCAGACCACAGAAGCTACTACGAGCCGTACAATTCAATGTCGAGCTTCATCTAATCCGTGAATGCCCCGTATTTACACTCATCAAACGTGCTAGGTCACCCGTGTCACTGTCAAGAACGAGGTCATGCTCAACCGAGACAGAAAGCTCAGCAACCAACACAATGTCCGCCTGGTATGACTGTCTGCGCCTAAACAACAGGACTCTGACAGATCACGAGAAGAAAAACTTGGCCCGTGTCCACGTGAAATGTGTCCACCGAAGCGGATGCGATTTGATAGGACCTCAAGAAAGTCGCCTCAACAGACCCCTGTTCGTTGAGTTTACGCACCGGCACAATATCGGGGACCTACTGGCCTTATTGTGTTGCTACGTAGACCCCACAGTGAAAAGCCTACACGACTATCCCCAGAGACACGTGCTATACCCAGCCGCCCGGCAAGTGGAGCACGCATCGTCACCAGCGTCAAGCGAGGCGAGGCCAGGCCAAGAGTCAAGACCACAGCGGTCGTCACCGCCGACAGAAAGCTCAAGTGGCGACAGTGGAGCGAGCCCTGGGGATCCTGACACGGTGCCCGTGCGGTGATGAAGACAGCCCCGAGGACCACTCTGACACAGCATCGCAGCGCATGTACGACAATTCACGTTTCATTGTCCCCATTGAAATAGAAAATAAACCCGATCATGATAATGAACACGTTTGTGTTTCTCATTTCACTGATGTGTTTAGATATTTCACTACGTTCTACAGCACACGCAGCACACGTAGCAAGAGTCCATGTCCAGGCACACCGAACATGTGCACTGATGCACATCTTTGACAAAACAATCCCGTTGGGGATAATGTGTGGCCAGGCAGCAAGTCAATCACAGGGTCATGGACCGCCACGAGATGAACACCCGCTTGGTGCCAAGGAGAAAGAGGCAGCCGTGCTCACGAGGCTGGCAGAGGCTTCTGAGTGTCGACTGTCTCTCCTCTGGAACCGTTCTTTGGCTGTCTCATAGAACACTCATTCATCGATTAAAAAAAAAAGAGTAAGAAAAAGCTCACGGACCACATTTCATCAAAAAAAACATCCAACGGGTGGAAAAGCATCCATCTCTGTTTCCTGTGGCGGTCACTGGGGTTTTAGTGCATGTTATAGCGCGTTTTGTCAGCAGATGCCGGCAAAGCGCCATTGTCCGATCCGTTAACCCTTATGTTGTCCATCGGGTCACAATGACCCGTTCAGTTTAGTTGACTTTTTGTATTGGCCTGGCGTTGCGCTTCGGGTCTCTGTGACCCATACGTTACTCGATGGTATATCTCCGCTACCGCAGCGCTGGCCTTCGGGTCACTATGACCCATACGTTATTCTATGGTATTTCTCCACTGCCGCGGCTCTGGCCTTCGGGTCTCTGTGACCCATACGTTACTCGATGGTATTTCTCCACTGCCGCAGCACTGGCCTTCGGGTCACTGTGACCCATACGTTGTTCCATGGTATTTCTCCACGGCCGCGGCTCTGGCCTTCGGGTCTCTGTGACCCTGGCCAGTATTCAATGGTATTGCTCCACGGCCGCGGCTCTGGCCTTCGGGTCACTATGACCCATACGTTATTCTATGGTATTTCTCCACTGCCGCGGCTCTGGCCTTCGGGTCTCTGTGACCCATACGTTACTCGATGGTATTTCTCCACTGCCGCAGCACTGGCCTTCGGGTCACTGTGACCCATACGTTGTTCCATGGTATTTCTCCACGGCCGCGGCTCTGGCCTTCGGGTCTCTGTGACCCTGGCCAGTATTCAATGGTATTGCTCCACGGCCGCGGCTCTGGCCTTCGGGTCTCTGTGACCCTGGCCAGTATTCCATGGTATTGCTCCACTACCGCGGCCCTGGCCTTCGGGTCACTGTGACCCATACGTTACTCCGTGGTATTTCTCCACGGCCGCGGCCGCGGCTCTGGCCTTCGGGTCTCTCTGACCCACGCGTTATTCCGTGGTATTTCTCCACTGCCGCGGCTCTGGCCTTCAGGTCTCTCTGACCCATACGTTACTTGATGGTATTTCTCCACGGCCGCGGCTCTGGCCTTCGGGTCACCGTGACCCTGGCCAGTATTCAATGGTATTGCTCCACTTCAGCAGCTCTGGCCTTGGGGTCACTGTGACCCACACGTTATTCCATGGTATTTCTCCCTGCCACCGAGACTCTGGCCTTCGGGTCTCTGTGACCCGCACGTTACTCAATGGCATTTCTCCAATTGAGCAGCTCTGGCCTTCGGGTCACTGTGACCCTGGCCAGTCATTTAGTGGTATTTCTCTTCACTACCGCTGCTCTGGCCTTCGGGTCACTGTGACCCGTACGTTATTCCATGGCATTTCTCCACGGCCGAGGCTCTGGCCTTCGGGTCTCTTTGACCCATACGTTATTCCATGGTATTTCTCCCTGGCCTTCGGGTCTCTGTGACCCTGGCCAGTATTCCATGGTATTGCTCTCCACTACCGCAGCTCTGGCCTTCGGGTCACTGTGACCCACGCGTTATTCCGTGGAATTTCTCCACTACCGCAGCTCCGGCCTTCGTGTCTCTCTGACCCATACGTTATTCGCTGGTATTTCTCCACTTGAGCAGCTCTGGCCTTCGGGTCACTGTGACCCTGGCCAGTATTCCATGGTATTGCTCTCCACTACCGCAGCTCTGGCCATCGGGTCACTGTGACCCTGGCCAGTATTCAGTGGTATTTCTCCACTTGAGCAGCTCTGGCCTTCGGGTCACTGTGACCCTGGCCAGTATGCAGTGGTATTTCTCCACTTGAGCAGCTCTGGCCTTCGGGTCACTGTGACCCTGGCCAGTATTCCATGGTATTGCTCTACACTACCGCAGCTCTGGCCTTCGGGTCACTGTGACCCACGCGTTATTCCGTGGTATTTCTCCACTACCGCAGCTCCGGCCTTCGGGTCTCTCTGACCCATACGTTATTCGCTGGTATTTCTCCACTTGAGCAGCTCGGGCCTTTGGGTCACTGTGACCCACGCGTTATTCCGTGGTATTTCTCCACTACCGCAGCTCCGGCCTTCGGGTCTGTCTGACCCATACGTTATTCGCTGGTATTTCTCCACTTGAGCAGCTCGGGCCTTCGGGTCACTGTGACCCACACGTTATTCCGTGGAATTTCTCCACTACCGCAGCTCCGGCCTTCGGGTCTCTCTGACCCATACGTTATTCGCTGGTATTTCTCCACTTGAGCAGCTCTGGCCTTTGGGTCACAGTGACCCTGGCCAGTATTCCATGGTATTGCTCTCCACTACCGCAGCGCTGGCCTTCGGGTCACTGTGACCCTGGCCAGTATTCCATGGTATTGCTCTCCACTACCGCAGCGCTGGCCTTCGGGTCTCTCTGACCCATGCGTTATTCGCTGGTATTTCTCCACTTGAGCAGCGCTGGCCTTCGGGTCACTGTGACCCTGGCCAGTATTCCATGGTATTGCTCTCCACTTCCGCAGCTCTGGCCTTCGGGTCTCTCTGACCCATGCGTTATTCGCTGGTATTTCTCCACTTGAGCAGCGCTGGCCTTCGGGTCACTGTGACCCGTACGTTATTTGTTGGTATTTCTCCACTACCGCGGCTCTGGCCTTTGGGTCACTGTGACCCTGGCCAGTCATTTAGTGGTATTTCTCCACGGCCGCTGCGGCTCTGGCCTTCGGGTCACTGTGACCCGCACGTTATTCGACGGTATTTCTCCACGGCCGCCGTGGCTCTGGCCTTCGGGTCTCTCTGACCCGTGCGTTATTCGCTGGTATTTCTCCACTACCGCAGCTCTGGCCTTCGGGTCACTGTGACCCTGGCCACTATTCCATGGCATTTCTCCACTACCGCAGCTCTGGCCTTCGGGTCACTGTGACCCTGGCCACTATTCCATGGCATTTCTCCACTACCGCAGCTCTGGCCTTCGGGTCACTGTGACCCTGGCCACTATTCCATGGCATTTCTCCACTGCCGCGGCTCTGGCCTTCGGGTCACTGTGACCCTGGCCAGTATTCAGTGATATTTCTCCACGGCTGCCGCGGCTCTGGCCTTCGGATTCTATGTGGCCACTATTCCATGGTATTTCTCCACTACCACTGCTCTGGCCTTCGGGTCACTGTGACCCTGGCCAGTATTCAATGGTATTGCTCCTCTACCGCAGTGCTGGCCTTCGTGTCACTGTGACCCTGGCCAGTATTCAATGGTATTTCTCCACTACCGCGGCTCTGGCCTTCGGGTCTATGTGACCCATTCCATGGTATTTCTCCACTACCACTGCTCTGGCCTTCGGGTCTATGTGACCCGTACATTATTCCGTGGTATTTCTCCACTACCGCAGCTCTGGCCTTCGGGTCACAGTGACCCATTCCAGGGTATTTGTCTACTACCGCGGCTCTGGCCTTCGGGTGTCTGTGACCCATTCCATGATATTCGGGGGACCCTGGCCTGGCTTGTAGTAGTAAAACAGACAGGGTGAGGCAAAGCGGAAAGAAACAAACCTCGTTCTCGTCCTACTAAACACTTTTATTACACACACACACACACACACACACACAAATGTATATACATATACATGTATATTGTACAGATTTTGTCTTCTTCGTCTTCTTCTTCTGGACCTTTGTACTCTTTGTACTCGGTTCAGCAGCCGGTTGCGACGCCGGCATGGCCCGCTGTGTGACTCTAAATTTGGAGCTGCATCGGGTTATCGCCCACGTGGCACGCAATGGCCCCCAAGTGGAAAATTTAGTAGTAGCAGAAGAAGAAGAAGAAGAAGAAGAAGAAGAAGAAGAAGAAGAAAAAGAAGACGACCACAGTGACAGCGACAGCGACTCCGACTCCGACTCCGACTCCGAATGGTCATCCGGCGGGTGTGCGTCAGAAGAGGACCGAGACAAACACGATGACGGAGAAAGAGACCGCCACGACGCTGACGAGCACGACCACGACCACGACCACGACCACGACCACGACGCAGGAGAAGACGAGTACGACGACGCCGACGACCGAGGCGAACGAGGAGAAGAACGAGGGGAAGAACGAGGAGAAGAACGAGGAGAAGAACGAGGAGAAGAACGAGGAGAAGAACGAGGGGCAAACGCGGCACAGGCTGGTGGACGGCAAAGGGGAGATGAAAACAGAGAGGGCGAAGACGCCGACGCCGACGACGACGCCGACGACGACGAAGACGACGACGACGACGGCGAGCAGGACGACGAACGAGGAGAAGAACAAGGGGCAAACGTGGCACAGGCTGGTGGATGGCAAAGGGGAGATGAAGACAGAGAGGGCGACGGCGGCGACGACGACGGCGAGCAGGACGAGGAACGAGGAGAAGAACGAGGGGCAAACGCGCCACAGGAGGGTGGACGGCAAAGGGGAGATGACGACAACGAGGGCCACGACGACGAGGAGCAGGATGTGGAACAAGACGATGAGGACGAGGAGGACGAGGAGGAGGAGGAGAGCGAAAGGTTTGCGTCGAGAGACGGCGAGATCGAATGGTCCTCCACGACGTATCATCCCCATCGCCCTGGACCTCGTCGCCGCCGTCGTGCCGAATATGAAGAGGACGAGGAACAACAACTGGACGACGGCGACGACGGCAACGACCAAGACCAAGACCAAGACCAAGACCAAGACCAAGACCAACGTGACCGAGACCAAGACGAACGACACGACCAAGACGAACGGCAACAACAAGACCCGGCCAGACGCGCCACCGCTCCGCAGAGCCCAGGACCCACAGAGTACGCGGCAACACGCGTCCGCGATATACTCTCCGCTTTCGAGCTGTTTGTCACGCGGCACATACAAGAGATCGTGGTGACCGCCACGAACATCGAGGGCCTAAGGAAGTGCGGCAACGGCTGGAAACTGATGGACGCCACGGACCTGCGCGGCTACATCGGGCTGCTGCTCCTCGCCGGCGTGTACAGGTCCCGAAACGAGGCACTGGAGAGCCTGTGGCACGAGGAGAGCGGCAGGGCCATTTTCCGCGCCACGATGCCGCTCAAGCGCTTCCACGCGTTCTCGCGACTGCTGCGATTCGACGACCGCGAGACGAGAGCCGCCAGACGAGCCGCGGACAAACTGGCGGCCATACGAGACGTGTGGGACGCCTGGGTGCGGCGGCTGCCTCGCCTCTACAACCCGGGCCCCGACGTGACCGTGGACGAGCAGCTGGTTCCCTTTCGAGGTGGGTATTTGTCACCGCAACTGCTACTTTCATTATCGTCGTATCGCGACCGCAGTGGCACAATTGTCTCGTCTTTTTCTTGGTCTTTTTCCAGCTCGCCGTTTACAATGCTTTTGTGTGTGTGTGCGCATGCGGACGTTTCTAAACATTTTGTTCTTTTCTCGTGTGCTTGTATTCTCATCTACAATTTCTATCTCATTCTTCTTCTTCTTCACCTTCCCTCCTTCCCCCCTTCTTTGTCTTCCTCCGAGTTCTTTTTCCGTGTCTTTCTCATTCTCACTCTTTGACGACACGTCCAACACCTCCAACGCCAACAACGACAACGACAACGCCAACAACGACGACGACGACGACGACGACGACGACAACGACAACGACAACGACAACGACAACAAGGTCGATGCTCCTTCCGCCAGTACATGCCCAGCAAGCCCGCCAGGTACGGACTCAAGTCCTGGGTGGCCTGCGACGCCGCGTCCAGCTACGCGTGGAACATGCAGATGTACACGGGCAAGTCGGCGAGCGGCGGGCCCGAGAGGAATCTGGGCGCGCGCGTGGTGCTGGACGTGACCAAGGGCCTGCGGGGTCCGCGCAACGTGACGTGCGACAACTTTTTCACCTCCTACGAGCTGGCCCGGCGGCTGCTCATCGAGAGGCGCCTCACCGTGGTGGGCACGATGCGCAAAAACAAGCCCGAGCTGCCGCGCGCCTTGCTCAACACCAAGGGCCGTGCGCTCTTCTCGTCCAGGTTCGCCTTCACGCCCACCGTCACTCTGGTGTCCTACGTGCCCAAGAGGCACAAGAACGTGCTGCTGCTGAGCACGCTGCACACGGGGAAGGCGCGCGTCCGCGCCACCAGGGACGCCAAGCCCGACATCATCCTGCACTACAACAGCACCAAGGGCGGCGTGGACAACCTGGACAAGCTCGTCGGCACGTACAGCTGCCGCAGGAAGACGACGCGCTGGCCCCTCGCCGTGTTCCACAACATCCTCGACGTGTCCGCCTACAACGCCTTTGTGCTCTGGCGAGAGCTCAGGCCCCAGTGGATGCGCGGCAAGCTCTACAGGAGGCGCGTGTTCCTGGAGCAGCTGGGCAGGGCGCTCGTGACTCCGCTCATCGAGAGACGCTCGCGTCTCCCTCGCACGGAAGCGTCCGCCGCACTCGTCAAGGCCTTGACGAGCAGGGCCGCGGCCGCTCGAGAGCACAGAGAGGGTGTTGACGACGACAACGACGACGACAACGACGACGACAACGACGACGATGTGGAACCGACCGCGCCCAGAGTGGCCAGCAAGAGGAAGAGGTGTCAGCTCTGTCCAAAGACAAAGGACCGCAAGACATACACGGCGTGCGGGGCCTGCAAGAGATACATCTGCGGGAGATGCACGCGGCTCAACTGCGCGGAATGTGTGCGCGGACTGTAGCCTCTTGGCTCGAACGCCGCCGGTTTGGGCTTGGGCTTTGCTCTGCACAACAACGAGCAGACAAACACAACAACGACAACGACAACGACGACGACGACACCCGTTGTCTCGCTCGTGCTTTTGACCGTGTCGACCTGGAATCGCCTACGGCCTGACACTGAACACCACGAGAGACGAGCGAAGTCAACGCACACACAGTGTGTGCTATTGAGATGTGAACAGGTGCAACAAAGTGACATGAACAACACTGTTGAAAATCTTTTGAATAAAAACCCTTTGGCATGTGTCTGCTGTGTGAGATGTGAGATTATTACACACACACACACACACACACACACACACACACACACACACACACACACACACACACACACACACACGAAAGGGTCGAAGCACAACGCCAGGGTAGTAGGACAGTACATAAACTAAACAAGTCCCCGTGACATGAAGGACAACACAAGGGTTAAAAAGTAACCATTTTAATTACTTTATCAAAGTAGTGAAATTTATTACATCTGATTACTTTTTGATTAGTATTCTAAACATGTTTATAACTGGGCTATACAGCTGAATAACAGTGAATTTAAACCAGGCAGTTTAAACCTCACAGTAGTACCAACATAGTCAGACTTATAAAATGCAATATCTACATAAAGCTACATATAAGCTTTTTAATTGAAAAGATTTTTTCAGATGTAACCCCATTGTAATACTAAATTAATTACATTTTTCCTCAGTGACTAGTTACATGCAGTTTCTTGCTCCCAAACCTATAGAAACACAGTGAACCAGCAGCTATCAGGGTGTGGCAGCTGACTGATGTGCATTCGCAGATTCAAACAGTTTAGAATTACAAATTTACAAATGTTCCCTAAATACCTCAATTGCCTCAGAAATGCCATGGTAGATGCTTGCTAGCCCTAACCCTGCACCCAGAGAACCTCTAGTGCATACTCAGTTACTGCAGTAAGGAAAGTCAGACGGGTGTATGGTAAAAGTTAGCTTGAAAATAAAGTTTTTAGGCAGCTTGGACTGAATTTTGTAATGCTTTTTATTTGCACATTTAACAGTTAAGACTGGTCCTGGCTGGTTTCTGTCTCAAGTTCTCTGGCTGTTTCTGTCTTTTTAACTCTGGAACTTGGAGATTGTTTCAAGCTACAAATTGCCTTGAACCTTTTCAAACTCAAAAGTGGGCCTATGTTGACAATACCTGACCAATTTGGTATTCCTAGCTTCATGTTTAGGTTAAGTGTGTTCAGTATTATAGTTTTGTCATTTTAAGAAAAAAGGAACACATACCAATATTGAACATTTGAAAACACACTAAAAGAAAATTAATCTTAACATTTACTAAAATAGAACATGTTAATAGTATAAAATGAATCTTAACCAATCTATAAAACACAATAAAACAACTATTTACGTGTGTGTGTGTGTGTGTGTGTGTGTGTGTGTGTGTGTGTGTACCCCCAGGATCCTCCAACTTAAATTCAAGGCTTTTTAAGACCTTTTTAATACCATTTCAAATTAAATTCAATGCCAACTTCGTACCCATTCCGACAGAAGTATGAGGGGAAAATGTAAAATCTGTATACATTTTTCAACCCTAGAAAATAATGATGTACAAGTAGGCTACTTGAATTAAATAAAACATTTTATTTAAATTATCAGTCATTTAATACAATTTACTGAATAATAATATAATCGAATTAAATAAGATATATTACACTGCATAATTTTACTTTTACTTTTGGTACTTTAAGTATATTTTGATAATACTTTTGTACTTTAACTTAAGGGAGATGTTGAATGCAGGACTTGTAACTGACAAGTAACTTGTAACTCTACACAGTTTTTTTCTACTTTTACTGCAATACATGATCTGAGTAAGTCTTCCACCTCTGTAAATCACCAATAACAGTCATGCATGAAAACCTGCAGCAATGTTTAACACTGAAAACACACAGCTCAGTTCAGCGTTTACTTGCAGCTCTGCTACAGTAGCAGATAGCCGTTAACATTACCTGCCGGTCACATCGTCTCTAAATAGTCCGCTCACACTGAAGTCCTGCACAGATCAAGAGATGTTAGAGTCCGATGACTGCTCGATACGCTGCCCTTCTCGCCCTCTCCGAAATCTTTTTAGACAGGTTGAGTTGAGCCTCGAGCGCAGTCAGCGCCACCAGCCTGCCGTACTGGCTCGTCCTGAGGGCCTTCTCTGGTGTCTGTTGAGGAAAACAAACACAAGACACAGAGTGAGGTCTGATGTTACAGACATAAAATGGACTGAGTCTTTAAAGTACATATCTTAGGAGTTTTACTTACATTTTGTAGCCTCGCTATAAACTCCCTCTCCTCCTCCAGTCCCGAGATCCCTGACTCCTGGTAGGGGACAGGGGTTTCGTCCTCGGAACTGGAGGAGGAATCAGGATTGTGGGACCTCTTCCTGGTGGTGGAGGCTTCTGGTGACTCTGGTGATGGTACAGTGGGGGTGAGGGCCTGGCGGAAATCCCTCATCCTCTTTGACTGGGCCACGTTCAGGCTGAGGGCGTAGAAGCAGTCAGCTGTGGCCGTGTTGTGGCACAAAGGTGGCCACCATCTTCTGCTGCTCGGCAGACAGGTTGTTCTTTGCCTTAAAACAGTAGAAGAGAAAAGATTGCTACAGCCAGCATATAGCTTTCTGATCACGGTCGGAAACTAAGCAATCAGGAAAAGTTAACACATTGAACATTTAAAATTAAACAGCTGATTAACGTGAGCTTGTTGCTCCGTGTGAGCTGATGACCTCATCTGTTGACATTTCTGAATGCCTTCCTACAGCTGCTTCATAAAAGCTTTCCACACAAACTAACGTACATGTGTCATTAGTATAGAAAAAAAAATTGATTTTAACTGTGTCGGGCTCAGACACAAACTTCTTAATGCCTGTCGGACGCGGGCCGGGCTCGCACAGAAAAATTCGGCCCGATCCAGACTCTAGTGTGTGTGCATAACGTTATGAGCAGTTTGCAGTTCACTGTGCCGCTAACTGCTCGCATCATCTGTACCGATGATCTAACATGTCCAGGGATACCATATATCGTCTGCAAAAACTCCCACAGTTGTGCACAAGGTCTAGGATACTGTACATCAAAAACATAAAAAGCCTTAAAGCAGGCATCTACTGCCCCAAGAAGAGATGGGTGCTCCAGGGCATGTCCATGCACTATAACAAAGGCTTGCGATAACAGATGCCTGTCCCCAAGAAGAAGCACATGTGGGACCTCTGTGCTTGTCCTTTTCGTAAGGTATTCAGCGATGTTTGTTCCAACGTGTAGAGAGAAAAAAAACTTTATAAAGACACCTTTACTTCAGATATTAACCCTCGTGACAGGCATAAGCTTGAGTGATAAAATGAAGGCCAAAATTATATATAATCTATGTGGATTTAAATTATGTATTAAGTAATGGGTTAACAACTGGAAAACTATGTCTTTCTGTGTTTGCTCTAACAACATTTCGTTTTAATAATGATAACAATAAACTGAAACAGATCATTGTTGTGCAGTGGTTTGGTCTGACACGTGTGTGATAGGTCTGAGAGAGGTAGGTAGTAGAGGATGGATACCCCAACTGAGCCCGACTGGACCCAATGGGCCAGGCCGGGTTCGGGCAGATATTTAGAAATGATGTTCGGGTTCAGTCACATCACAACCAATTTTAAGCGGGAAATAAAAGGAAAATGTATTGAGGTCTGCAAATCTTCAGACAATCTGTTACAATACTTGCTGACGCTTGTTTTATTTGTTACATTTGTATTAACTCACAGGCTGCTCACCTATGAAAGCTTTTGTAGATTCGGCGTAGCTGGGGCGGACCGTCTTTCTCCGGATTTTGTAGGTGCCGGGGGGGGAGCGTCACCACAGGTAGCAGAAGCAAAGCGATGTGCCTGTCTGCAATATTGCAAGCATAAAAGTCAAATGTAAAATTCTACAACTCTGTATCACATTCTGGCGACTACATTTCAAAATGCAAAAAAAGATTCCCTGACCTTGCTCTGACTTTACTACAAAATGCTCAAATTCCTTGATTTTCCGTGCCTGGTATAGACCCTCTTAAATGTCACGGCATTCCAGAAATGTAGTATAGTGCATGCAGAGCAATGCATTATATTGTTCTTTTCTTGTTTCTTCTTTTTATCATTATTCTTCTTCCAGGCCCTAATTTGACTAGAACCGCTTGCTGTAGAAATTCCATTCAAAATATTGATGAGTTGGTCCTTGTGCAAATTTTGGGTCTATGTCTTCTCATGTGATTTATACTTTGAGATACTGAATAAGAACTAATAAGCTCTTTGTGACATCAGTGAAACTTCATTGAACTCAATCTAACTTAATTACATTTGCAGCACCTGATCATTGATTAAAATGTGTGAAGTCCAGAGAAAATTTAACTCAGGTTCTTTTTTTCTGCATGGAAACTGGTCAAATACTAAGCCGTATAGATGACATGTTTCGTTGATCGGACCAGTATTATACTAAAATATCAGTGATCATAAAGACATTTATTTGTAACAGCAGGCCTAGGCTATTTTCAGACTATTTGTTGATTTACAGCAGGATTGTTAAGTGCTGCATCAAAACCAAACCTACAGGATATATTGTTGCATTTTGGGGCAGTGGTATCAGAAAATATTACCGGCAGATACCCACATTTACAATATCAGTATTGGACATGAAAAAGTTGTATTTTGCCATTCTTATTCATAGTACATATAGGTCTTTTACTAAAAACTTATAAGCTTTTATAAAATGTGCCTACCTTCAAATGTAGAGAGTAAATCACCCAGGTCCCATTCTACCAGTTTATTTTGAACATGATCATCCATCTACAGGAAAACAATAATAATAAAAAACATTACAAAGCTGCCATATATCACTTTCAATAAGCATTCAGAAATGTCAAGCAAGCAAGCGGTCATTCTCATTACGCCAACAACATTTGACAGCTAATAACATAATGAATAATCAAGAATAGTTATTTTGGCAGGCAACACACACACGCGCGCGCACACACACGCGCGCACACACACACACACACACACACACACACACACACACACACACACACACACACACAATTCACTGCCAGCACAGGTTAGAATCAGCCAATTTCTATATTGCATAGTGGAATTCAGCTGCATGGAGGTAAAGTACTCCGTGACAATAGCTCATGCAGGTCAAATTTAACACGTTGGTCCCAATTGATTAGACTGACGCAAGACTTCTTTGCCAGGTTGTTCACTAACTAAAATGAACCTATTGGCGGGAACCGGCGATGTGTTCGCCTGTCTTTGTCAGCATTACAATTTGTATTTTGTATTTAAAGGAACTACATAAAAGTACTTAATACATAACATTTAGTAACGTTACACAAACAGCTAAAACACATGCAAGCCTGAGCATTCAAAGTAGGCTACATAATCACTGAATACAAATTTCGCTCTTTTTTCTGCATGTTCACAATTCAGCAAGCAAGATGGCGGCGTTCGTCTTTTAACACAGTCACGGTCATTCGTAACGTAGGCTGAGGACGGTTACCGGTAAAAAAAAATTTGCCGCGCATTTTAACACTTCTAAATTAAAATATCCAAAACTAATTTACCGTTGGCAATGTCCGTACGTTACTAACGGTCGGTGGATTAGCTAACATTAGTAACGTTTTATTCATAAACCGCTCCTTAAACCGAGCTAGCTACCAAGCCAATGTAGCATACAATGACTCAGATATATCTTAATAAAAAAGAAAACCGATAGACAACGTAACTTTGAATGTGCAAACAGACATAGAAGATAACAACGATACAGCCTTGAAATGTCTCCATTAACGACTCCTTTGAAATAACGTTAATTAAGTTAAATGTCACACTTCATAAGCTAGCTAGCTAGCAGCTGGCTAGCTTATGTGAGTCATTGTATGCTACATTGGCTTGCTAGCTAGCTAGCTAGGTTAGTGCCATGACAAATGTTAGCACGCTTAAACGTAGCTAACGTTGATTTAGCTCGGTTTAAGGAGCGGTTTATGAATAAAACGTTACTAACGATAGGTAATCCACCGACCGTTGGTAACATTCGGACATTGCCAATGGTAAATTAGTCTAAAGTCTAAAAATGGGTGGCAATTTTTTTTACAGCTAGCAGCTAACTAGCTAAGTTACGTTAGCTAATGTAACATTAGAGTTTATTCTAGAAGCACTGTTTAACAAAACACATTTTCAGCAACAAACTACCGGTAAAATGAGAATGCTTACCTCGCTTCCCTGCCCCAGGAACCAGATGTGTTTTTTAAGAAAATTAGTTGCTGCTGTTCCGACTCATCGAGAGCGAGAGACGACGATGTGGGGTGACTGGGGGTTACGTCAGTTGAAGAGGTGCGCTTGTTTTTCCCTGTGTGAAGATCCAGCGGGCGGGGTGCCAGGTTGATCTTGCTCAAGTGGAGGCTCTCCCACACACGACCGTTGGATTAAAGAAGCGCTCGACAACTTGAAGCTTGAGAAACTTAGGCCGGTTACACACTGGATGCGTCGCGCGAGCATGTCAGCCGCATTCACAAGAATGATTTATTGACCCTTTGCACGTGACGTCACGCTCCACTCGCGCGAATTATGAACGCCATGACGGACGGCGGAAGAGCTATGCTGTAGATGGACGGCAAGCTAAACTCGTAGGTTTTCGTTCGTGTTTGTGTTCTCATATGCACAATGTGCAGAGTAATCCTCACCAACACAAGCATGTGTATGTATTGCCTTTCTGTTTCAAATGGAAATGAGTGATAAATAAAATGATCCTCAACCAGCTAGCTGCCGTGCTAACCAGCTAACAGGTCCAACCCGATGATGACCCACATAACTAGCTAACTGGTTATTCACTGACCTAGCTACATATCCAAAAAAGAAAGCCGTTCCATTGATCATTTAACTTAACACACATACAAAAAATATCGGTTAAATTAAAGATGACATAGCACGGAAACTAGCTTCAAAAACGAGTTAAATGCGGGTCTGCGGAGCTCCTAACCCGGCTAGCTGACGAGCTAGCTGCAGCTAGTTTTGGACGGCTCGCTAGCTGCTGCCCATCGCGTCGTAATATCCCAAATATCCAAAATAATCACAGATAAGAAGATGGCTAGATGTTACAATTATGTGTGGTTACTACTGATCATAGACACTCCGTGATTTACTGCATGGATTAACGTGTGATAGATAATTAATGACTGCACTTCCAAGAGCTGGGATGTGTTCAGGCATCCATTAGCTAGGAAGTTGCAGTGGCACATCCAGTGAACAACGGTACGGGTAGCCACGACCGATCATGTCCTCTAAAAACATGGGCTACGTGTTATATAAATCTTTAATTAAAGGAGAATTCCGGTCAATTTTTACGTTAGTCTTGATCGCTATGCTACGCGAGTACTTTCGATAGAAAAAACCCGACCCGAATCAGTGCAGGTAACACGGAGAAGCTACAGCTACGTACTACAAGCGTCCACTGAGCTAAAACGGCAGTGGTCAGGGCCTTTGTGCCTCTTAACAGACACAAAATGCAATTAATATGTCCGTGCCACATGGACAGGGCCCTTACGTGTCAACAAGATGCCTTTTCAACTCAGACATTGTTTAAATTCACATAACCTGGTCCCTGTCTCGATCCTGCTGGTAGCTAGCTTGCCCTGCTAGCCATTAGCTGCCGTCCGGTGAGTGCCGTCCAGCTACTACCACACTACTGTTTTTTTAGGGGGGAATAAACTTCAAGATGTGACATGACCTGTCCTCTGGAGGACATAGCCACACCACCGCCGCTCCGCAGATTATTATTGGGATGATTATCACAGAAGCCTGTCTGAATACACTCACCGGACGACAGCTAGCAGCTAACGGCTATCAGCTAGCAGGGCAAACTAGCTACCAGCAGGATTGAGACAGGGACCAGGGTAGGTGAATTTAAACAATGTCTGAGTTGAAAACACATCTTGTTGACACATAAGGGCCCTGTTCATGTGGCACAGACATATTAATTGCATTTTGTGTCTGTTAAGAGCCACAACGGCACTCTAAAACTTGAAGTCGGGCGGACTCTGTGATTTAATGAGGTCCGTGAAAACGGAGGGAGAACGAATTAAGGGTCGGTATCCAAACCTACTATCTCCAACTTCTCCAAATACTGCTCTTTGTGAGCACCTACCAGATGCCCTACCTCGACCGATAACGGCACGACAACTTGTTGTTCAATAGAAGAAACCATATAAAGCCACAAATACAGTTTATTTAGTGTTATGTATTTCAAACTGACTGAAACTATGAAACTTTCCGCTCGTCCACTACTGTTTAGCCTGTGCTTCCGCCGTCCGTCATGGCGCCGTCACGTGGTCGTGTGACGTGTTTGCAAAGGGTCAATATTTATTTGCATATATTATTCATTGTATTTACACCCCAGCCCAGCCCAAATAAGGCAATAAACTGTTTTTAACCTGGATAACTGGACTAAAATAAAGAAACTGATGGAATATCTGCCCTGTATTGGACTATATAACAAAATACAAAATAACTGTTCATTTTAACAAACGGTAGAGGGCAGTACAACGTCTAGACTGGTGGTAGACATTAAGTTCCACAGTTTGACGGTTCGAATCCCACCCGCGGCTTGCCCAAACAATTTAAAAACATCAAAAAAAATTCTTTAAGTGTTCATGGGGGGCTAAAATACCTTCATGCCTTCAATTCTTTCCTTTTTCTTCTTTGTTTTTTTCTCCCCCCTCCCTGACAGAATATTGTTCCACAGCTTCAACACAAGGGTTAACATTGTTGGAATGTTAAAACACACACACACACACACACACTCACTCACTCACTCACTCACTCACTCAGACACACACACACACACACACACACACACACACAGAGAGAGACACACACACACACACTCACTCTCACACACACAGACAGAGACACACACACACACACAGACAGAGACACACACACACACACACACACACACACACACACTCACACACACACACACACACACTCACACACACACACACACACACACACACACACACACACACACACACACACACACACACACACAGACACACACACACACACACACACACACTCACTCTCTCACACACACACACACACACACACACACACACACACACACACACACACACACACAGAATTGTTTACTTTTGAAATTTGTGTTGGAATGTTAGAATTTCCCTTATGCTTATAATCCTTTGATGACTGTTCCTTTGATGGATGATGTCACAAAGGTCCGTTGATATCTTCAGTTTCAGTGTTAGGAGGAAACAGTTGGTTAACCTTTCAGCACAGATCACAAGCACAGACGAGACCATTTTGATGCAACAGTGTTTTTATTGACTGCTCAAGTTCTGTTCTTGTACACTTTTCGACATAACTTTAAGAAGAAGTTAATGTTCAAAGTGCAAAAGCAAAAGTTTAACCATAATAAAATAGCTAGGTCTAACGTTTCGCAAATGGAAGTCATGGCTCTCGCGAAAAAGGTGAAAACTGACCAAGAGGAGGTGAAACGTGATGAAGTAAACAAGTTGAAAGGCATACTCAAATCGACACAGGCTGAGCTCAAAAAAACGAGAAAGGAGCTGAAGAAGGCCAACCGAGAGAACGCCAACCTGGATGCAACCATCACACATCTCAAACACTGTGATGCAGACCTGATTAAGGAGAGAGAGAAAAACAGCAGCATGAGCAGCTATATCACACAGTTCAAGACCGATCTGCAGGAATGCATTGATTATACCTTGGACCCCACGGAATGGGTACAGAATATCATTGAGGTCAAAAGACGTTACATCGACAATGACACCCAAGTACAGATGGATGAAAACACTGAGGCTTATCTTATAAAAGCGGTTCCTGATAGTGACGTAACAATCAGCCATTACAGAAAGCGCCTCGAAGCCTTGAAACATTACGAAGAATTGAATTTTAAGAGAAGAGAGCAGGAACACAGAGCCTTAACTTATATAATCAACAAGAAGACGATGGAGCAGCACAACATAACAAAAGAACTCAAAGAAACAAAACGGCTTCTTGAAAAGGCAAAAAAGCCGCCACTGCAGAAAATAATGTCCTGGATAAATAAGAAAGTGCTACGAAAAAACATCAATGTCGAACCATCATCTCTTCTCACAGGTGACAGCCAGCCACCGGTCCTCCCTGATGACAGAATCGTGTCATCAGTGCTTTCCTGTACAAATGCCACAATATCATCATCTACGCATGAATACATGGACAGTGTCATTCACAGTATCGTGTCATCTGTGCATTCCTGTGCAGATCTGGTCCTCCCTGATGACAGAATCGCGTCATCAGTGCTTTCCTGTACAAATGCCACAATATCATCATCTACGCATGAATACATGGACAGTGTCATTCACAGTGTCGTGTCATCTGTGCATTCCTGTGCAGATCTGGACTTCCCTGATGACAGAATCGTATCATCTGTGCATTCCTGTGCAGATGTCACGATATCATCATCTACGCAGACACATCAATACATGGACGGTGTCATTCACGTGAGGCCGTATCATTCAGGGATCAGTGATCTCCCAAAAGTTGACTGCTAAAACTCCCCTTAACCTGTTAACACCCGCGGTGATGGCGTGGTGCAGCATGTCAGGGCCACATGGTGGATCCGTGAGAGGTTACGCCGAATGCTTCGGTTTTCTCCCACACACCAAATCAATTGTGACAGTAATTGTGATAATTACAATCAATTTCAAATAAAATGACAGTAATTGTGATAATTACAATCAATTTCAAATAAAATGACAGTAATTGTGATAATTACTATCAATTTCAAATAAAATGAACAACTTCAGCTCAATATCTGTTCTTGTATTTCCTGTATCTGTGATACCTCATGTATGATTTAAATATTTGAAACCTTCAAAGAGGTATGCATACGTCTTTTCTAAATAAAAAAATACAATATACACAAAAACAGTAAACAAAATATAGGTAATGGCTGCGTAAGTAGTTTGAGCACTCTGTGCAACGTGCAGATGATTGTACATGCAAAGTGTAGTGACAGATAGATGGATAGATACTTTAATAATACCCAAGGGCAAATTCAAAGAAGTGATTAGGCCCCAGTGAGATTTGAACTCACCCTGGTTTACAAGACCAGTGCTCTAACCCCTGAGCTATGGAGCCAGTGTAAGGAGGAGGTTTCTGATGGACACCTCCTGCCAGAGGGGAGAGATTCAAACATAGTGTTTCCAGGGTGAGAGGGATCAGCCAGACTCTTTCCTGCTCGCCTCAGTGTCCTGGAGGCGTCCAGATCCTGGAGAGACGGCAGATAGCAGCAAATCAACTTCTCAGCAGAGGGGATGATGCTCTGCAGTCTGCTCTTGTCTTCAGCGGTGGCAGCAGCGTACCAGAAAGTATGATGAAAAAAGGTTTAAAAAAAGTAATAGTATAGTATGTTTAAAAAAAAAAAAAAAGTCATAGTACAGTAAGCTGAAAAAAGTTAAAAAAAAAGTCATAGTATAGTATGTTGAAAAAGTCATAAAAAAGTCATTGTATGGTATGTCAAAAAAAGTCAAAAAAGGTATATAGTATGTTGAAAAAGTCATAAAAAAGTCATAGTATAGTATGTTAAAAAAGTCATAGTATAGTATGTCGAAAAAAGTACCAAAAAGTCATAGTATAGTATGTTGAAAAAGTCATCAAAAAGTCATAGTATAGTATGTCCAAAATATTCACAAAAAGTAATAGTATAGTATGTCGAAAAAAAGTCATGAAAATAGTCACAGGATAGTATGTGGAAAAAGTAAAAAGTAATAGTATAGTATGTCGAAAAAAGTCATAGAAAAAAGTCAGAAGTGAAAAGAACGTCATAGAATAGTATGTTGAGAAAGTCATAAAAAGTCACAGTAGTCATAAAAACTCAGTATGTTGAAAAAGTAGCATAGCGATCAAGACTAACGTAAAAATTGACCGGAATTCTCCTTTAAGTAAAGAATTATATAACACGTAGCCCATGTATTTAGAGGACATGGTCGGTCGTGGCTACCCATACCGTTGTTCACTGGATGTGCCACTGCAACTTCCTAGCTAATGGATGCTGTCGGTACACGATCCGTTTTGCCTGCACGATCCGTTCTGCACATGCGCAAGATAATACTGTTTTACGTATCCATACGACCTGCACGATCTGTTCCACGCTAGCCTATGGCTAGCCTCCACCGGGAAGCTAACGTTAGTTTAGCTAACAGCTAATTCGGCTAACTGCTAGCTGACAGCTAGATTCAGTCTAAAATAACGTTAACTCAAACGTAATGGGAAAAGCAGGCTACAGCTAAATTAAGACTTCACAGTAATAACAATAAAGACAAGTATTGAGTGATTGTATTTTAAATGAGCACAAGTAAAGTAGAACTGACATAACAGCTGTTATATATGTTAGCTGTTTGTTATATATGTCAACGTTTATTTTCAAGTTTTAGCTGTCAGCTAGCTGTTAGCCGAATTAGCTGTTAGCTAAACTAACGTTAGCTTGGCTGTCAACCGGAAGCGTGGAACAGATCGTGCAGTGTCGTAAATCCTCATACAACCGCGCATGCTCGAACGGAACGTATCAGAACGGATCGTGTACCGACAGATGCCTGAACACATCCCAGCTCTTGGAAGTGCAGTCATTAATTATCTATCACACGTTAATCCATGCAGTAAATCACGGAGTGTCTATGATCAGTAGTAACCACACATAACTGTAACATCTAATCATCTTCTTATCTGTGATTATATTCGCTGCGTAGCCTATGTTTAGATTTGACCGGTGGATATTACGACGCGATGGGCAGCAGCTAGCGAGCCGTCCGAAGCTAACTGCAGCTAGCTCGTCAGCTAGCCGGGGTAGGAGCTCCGCAGATCCGCATTTAACTCATTTTTGAAGCTAGTTTTCGTGCCATGTCATCTTTAATTTAATCAATAGTTTTTGTATGTGTGTTAAGTTAAATGATCAATGAAACGGCTTTCTTTTTGGATATGTAGCTAGGTCAGTGAATAACCGGTTAGCTAGTTATGTGGGTCATCATCGGGTTGGACCTGTTAGCTGGTTAGCACGGCAGCTAGCTGGTTGAGGATCATTTTATTTATCACTCATTTCCATTTGAAACAGAAAGGCAATACATACACATGCTTGTGTTGGTGAGGATTACTCTGCACATTGTGAATGTGAGAACACAAACACGAACGAAAACGTACGAGTTTAGCTTGCCTTCCATCTACAGCATATAGCTCTTCCGCCGTCCGTCATGGCGTTCATAATACGCGCGAGTGGAGCGTGACGTCACGTGCAAAGGGTCAATAGTATGTCGAAAAAATAGTCATAGCATAGCATGTCCTCAACTATGAGCAAAACCATAGTCATGCATCATAGCCAGAGTCATACCGGCTAAACCGTCGCCCGGGCAACAAGGTCAGGGTCAGTGTGAGGGAACCAGGACATCCCAAAAAATGACTACAGCAGAGAACTATGCTACATAAAACAGTTTACAATAAAGATGGCTGAGTTAGTGATTTTTTTAAAACAACGGTTCTTGAATTTAAAACAGCCGGAGACAAAAGCAGCTTCTCATTTCTAGGCAACAATTGCCAATTTTAACACGTAAAAACAAAATACCAATGCAATGCTTAATCCAATGCAATGTTGTTCATAAAGTCCACTACACAGACGCAAAATTGTCTAAAATATACTCCACTGTCCGGGACGCCTGCAACAGGTGTAACCAGTCTCCTGCCAACCATACTCATATGTTCTGGTCTTGCCCTAAATTAACAACTTTCTGGATGTGCATTTTGACACGATGAGCAGGGCATATGATCACATTATCCCACCTAATCCTTTGTCAGCCATTTTTGGCATTTCCCCTGACGCTGACCTCCCTGTTGAGGGAGGCGGGCCCTGGCGTTTACATCCCTGCTATCCCGGAGGTTGATCTTGCTCAAGTGGAGGCTCTCCCACACACGACCGTTGGATTAAAGAAGCGCTCGACAACTTGAAGCTTGAGAAACTTAGGCCGGTTACACACTGGATGCGTCGCGCGAGCATGTCAGCCGCATTCACAAGAATGATTTATTTGCATTTATTATTTATTGTATTTACACCCCAGCCCAGCCCAAATAAGGCAATAAACTGTTTTTAACCTGGAAAACTGGACTAAAATAAAGAAACTGATGGAATATCTGCCCTGTATTGGACTATATAACAAAATACAAAATAACTGTTCATTTTAACAAACGGTAGAGGGCAGTACAACGTCTAGACTGGTGGTAGACATTAAGTTCCACAGTTTGACGGTTCGAATCCCACCCGCAGCTTGCCCAAACAATTTAAAAACATCAAAAAAAATTCTTTAAGTGTTCATGGGGGGCTAAAATACCTTCATGCCTTCAATTCTTTCCTTTTTCTCTTTTCTTTTTTGCTTTTTTCTTCCCCCTTTTCCTTTCTCCCCCCTCCCTCACAGAATATTGTTCCACAGCTTCAACACAAGGGTTAACATTGTTGGAATGTTAAAACACACACACACACACACACACACACACAGAATTGTTTACTTTCGAAATTTGTGTTGGAATGTTAGAATTTCCCTTATGCTTATAATCCTTTGATGACTGTTCCTTTGATGGATGATGTCACAAAGGTCCGTTGATATCTTCAGTTTCAGTGTTAGGAGGAAACAGTTGGTTAACCTTTCAGCACAGATCACAAGCACAGACGAGACCATTTTGATGCAACAGTGTTTTTATTGACTGCTCAAGTTCTGTTCTTGTACACTTTTCGACATAACTTTAAGAAGAAGTTCATGTTCAAAGTGCAAAAGCAAAAGTTTAACCATAATAAAATAGCTAGGTCTAACGTTTCGCAAATGGAAGTCATGGCTCTCGCGAAAAAGGTGAAAACTGACCAAGAGGAGGTGAAAGAGCTGAAAACCCAACTCCAGCTAAGCCAAGATGAAACATTTAGCGTTGAGAGCTTTACCTGTACTCAGGCTAACTTTTTGGAGTTAGTTCAGAGATTCAGAGAATACGAAGACAAGAAGATGGCGGAGGAGAAGGCCAAGCACAGAGAAGAGCTACTGATCGTCGAGGAGCAGAAAGAAAAACTAGCGGCCGAGTTGGAAGAACTCAGAGCTACACTACCCCGAATGGACATGGAAAACAAAAAGGTAGTGGAGAACTTGAAAAAACAGCTAGGAGAAAGAGACAATCTCATTGCTACAGAAAATAAGATAAAGGATGAAACACAAATGGAAGAATTAATGGAGCGCAAAGAACTGGAGATGATTATTGAAAAGCTGAAGAAGAAGAAGAAAGATCTTACCGGAAAGGTTTCGGCATTAGAGAATGCGGTCAAAGACAAACAAAATGTAATTGAAAACAGAAATCTGGAGATATCTTGTTTAGTGAGGGACAATAAACAATTACAACAGGATGGGGCTAAAGAAAAGGAAAACAACGCTGTTCTACGTGATGAAGTAAACGGGTTGAAAGGCATACTCAAATCCGTCAAGGAAGATTTGACGACACAGGCTGAGCTCAAAAAAACGAGAAAGGAGCTGAAGAAGGCCAACCGAGAGAACGCCAACCTGGATGCAACCGTCACACATCTCAAACACTGTGATGCAGACCTGATTAATGAGATAGAGAAAAACATGAGCAGCTATATCACGCAGTTCAAGACCGATCTGCAGGAATGCATTGATTATACCTCGGACCCCACGGAATGTGTACAGAATATCATTGAGGTCAAAAGACGTTACATCGACAATGACACCCAAGTACAGATGGATGAAAACACTGAGGCTTATCTTATAAAAGCGGTTCCTGATAGTGACGTAACAATCAGCCATTACAGAAAGCGCCTCGAAGCCTTGAAACATTACCAAGAATTGAATTTTAAGAGAAGAGAGCAGGAACACAGAGCCTTAACTTATATAATCAACAAGAAGACGATGGAGCAGCACAACATAACAAAAGAACTCAAAGAAACAAAACGGCTTCTTGAAAAGGCAAAAAAGCCGCCACTGCAGAAAATAATGTCCTGGATAAATAAGAAAGTGCTACGAAAAAACATCAATGTCGAACCATCATCTCTTCTCACAGGTGACAGCCAGCCACCGGTCCTCCCTGATGACAGAATCGTATCATCTGTGCATTCCTGTGCAGATACCACGATATCATCATCTACGCAGACACATCAATACATGGACGGTGTCATTCACGTGAGGCCGTATCATTCATTACATTACATTACATTACACGTCATTTAGCTGACGCTTTTATCCAAAGCGACTTACAATTGCTATATACGTCAGAGGTCACACGCCTCTGGAGCAACTAGGGGTTAAGTGTCTTGCTCAGGGACACGTTGGTTGATGTATCACAGTGGGATACGAACCCAGGTCTCCTACACCAAAGGCACGTGTCTTATCCACTGCGCCATCCCCACCCATTCAGCGATCAGTGATCTCCCAAAAGTTGACTGCTAAAACTCCCCTTAACCTGTTAACACCCGCGGTGATGGCGTGGTGCAGCATGTCAGGGCCACATGGTGGATCCGTGAGAGGTTACGCCGAATGCTTCGGTTTTCTCCCACACACCAAATCAATTGTGACAGTAATTGTGATAATTACAATCAATTTCAAATAAAATGACAGTAATTGTGATAATTACTATCAATTTCAAATAAAATGAACAACTTCAGCTCAATATCTGTTCTTGTATTTCCTGTATCTGTGATACCTCATGTATGATTTAAATATTTGAAACCTTCAAAGAGGTATGCATACGTCTTTTCTAAATAAAAAAATACAATATACACAAAAACAGTAAACAAAATATAGGAAATGGCTGCGTAAGTAGTTTGAGCACTTTGTGCAACGTGCAGATGATTGTACATGCAAAGTGTAGTGACAGATAGATGGATAGATACTTTAATAATACCCAAGGGCAAATTCAAAGAAGTGATTAGGCCCCAGTGAGATTTGAACTCACCCTGGTTTACAAGACCAGTGCTCTAACCCCTGAGCTATGGAGCGAGTGTAAGGAGGAGGTTTCTGATGGACACCTCCTGCCAGAGGGGAGAGATTCAAACATAGTGTTTCCAGGGTGAGAGGGATCAGCCAGACTCTTTCCTGCTCGCCTCAGTGTCCTGGAGGCGTCCAGATCCTGGAGAGACGGCAGATAGCAGCAAATCAACTTCTCAGCAGAGGGGATGATGCTCTGCAGTCTGCTCTTGTCTTCAGCAGTGGCAGCAGCGTACCAGAAAGTATGATGAAAAAAGGTTTAAAAAAAGTAATAGTATAGTATGTTTAAAAAAAAAAAAAAGTCATAGTACAGTAAGCTGAAAAAAGTTTTAAAAAAAGTCATAGTATAGTATGTCCAAAATATTCACAAAAAGTCATAGTATAGTATGTCCAAAATATTCACAAAAAGTTATAGTATAGTACAGCATGTCGAAAATATTCACTAAAAAGTCACAGGATAGTATGTGGAAAAAGTCATAAAAAGTAATACGATAGTAGTCAAAAAAGCCATGGTATAGTATGTCGAAAAAAGTCATAGTATCGTACGTCGAAAATATTCACTAAAAAGTCATAGTATAGTATGTTGAAAAAAGTAATAAAATTCATATTATAGTATGCAGTGTTGGGCAAGTTACTTCCAAAATGTAATACATTATAGATTACTAGTTACTGTCATTTGAGAGTAATTAGTTATATTACAATATTACTGTCTCTGAATTGTAATGCGTTACACTACTTTTGCATTACTTTTGAGTTACTTTCACCAAAATAACAAGGGAAGTTTGATTTGGCAGCTAGCTTGTGAATTTGAACTATTTATCTACTTTAATACATCATAGATTATTCATATTTTGCATAATCAATATAAATATGCAAAGTAACTAAAGTTATAAAAAATAGATAAGTAAAATATATAATAGGCAAGTAGGAGAAAATGAAAATACTCAATTAAAAGTACAACATTGTTGTAAAATGTTTGTTTATAGCACTTGAATAAGAAATTCATGTTGTTTAGGTTAAAACACTCTAAAGGAAATGTTCAATTATAGGGTGATTAAAACTCACTATTAACATTATTTACAGTACTTGATTTACAGCTGATTTGTGAAAAGGTAGCCTACACAACCTTATTTAACAGTAATTTAGTTTTACTGCGAACCGTCACAGGAAGTGCTTTTATTTTGAAGTAGGCTACACGGAAGTTGTCTGTTGTGTAGCTACTCTTGCTAGCTTACTGAGAAGCAACATGTCCGTCAGGCTCAAGTTGTTCACTTTGTTTGTAAAACTGCAACATATTGAACAGTAAATGGTCACAGTAAAAGACAAGCGCTTTTAGTCGTCATTCGAAGCCATTCCACTACAGGCAGAGTTACTCTCCACGGCTGATAAAATGCAATGATATTTACGTGTTAGCAAGCCTCAACATTAATTCCTGACATGTTTATATCCGTCAGCCGCTGACGTACCGTCACCTGTTGGGACATACATGCTGTCCGTACCGTCACCTGTTGGGACATACATGCTGTCCGTACCGTCACCTGTTGGGACATACATGCTGTCCGTACCGTCTCTGGTTCTGACCACGGGAACAGAAACAGGACAGCTCACTCCAACGCAGCGTAATAACTCCTGAAAATGTCCATATCGCAAATGTATCTGTCTCTGCAGTCATCTCAACCATTGAATACAGCGACAGGAAAATAATACGGCTTTTTTTTGTTTTTGTGTTGGTGAATTCTTAAAAAAAACAATGCACCACTAAATGTTGCGTTAAAATGCGTTGTAACTCGCGTTACTGAGACTGTAACGAGTATAATATTACCGAAATTTAATTGGTAATGCGTTGCCACGTGGTGTGTATGTTTACGTCCGCTGTATACAGCGTAGACATACACGTGGATAGCTGAAAATGCGTACAGATAACACGCCATTTGGCTTTAGGAAAGTGGCGTGTATGTTTACGCAAAGTCATGATGCCATGTTGGACAGGGGATGCTTTAGGACCTGTCAATCATGACCGAGGCTTAGCGATGCTAACCATGCTTTAACACTGGACATTAAAATATACCTGGACTTGTTTTTGGGTGTTGTCCGTGTTTTCATCTTGACCCTCTCACTGTGTTTTCACTTTATCAAAGTTAACTGGAACATTTTGGTCAACTAGAAATGTTTTGTTCAGTGTTCTGCAAAGCTAGCTAGCTAGCGTTAAGGTCCTTGCACACTGAGTCTGAAATTTTCGTCTGCGTTTTATCGTATCTCTCATCCTAAAAATTCGTCACGCACATAAACATTACACACTGAGTCTGATGCGTATTAATGAATCTGTTGCGAAAAATTTTGCTAAAATGTGACGCTGCTGTCGCTCTGTCTCTCTCTCCTTCTCCCTCCTTTCATCCCTCGCTTCTCTCCGTTGACAGTTACCTCTCTCTGCCTGTCTTCTCTGCCTGTCCTCTCTGCCTGTCCTCTCTGCATGTCCTCTCTGCATGTCCTCTCTGCCTGTCTTCTCTGCCTGTCCTCCCTGCCTGTCCTCCCTGCCTTTCCTCTCTGCATGTCCTCTCTGCATGTCCTCTCTGCCTGTCTTCTCTGCATGTCCTCTCTGCATGTCCTCTCTGCCTGTCTTCTCTGCCTGTCCTCCCTGCATGTCCTTTCTGCCTGTCCTCCCTGCATGTCCTTTCTGCCTGTCCTCCCTGCCTGTCTTCTCTGCATGTCCTCCCTGCCTGTCCTCCCTGCCTGTCCTCCCTGCCTGTCCTCTCTGCATGTCCTCCCTGCCTGTCCTCTCTGCCTGTCCTCCCTGCATGTCCTCCCTGCCTGTCCTCCCTGCCTGTCCTCTCTGCATGTCCTCCCTGCCTGTCCTCCCTGCCTGTCCTCTCTGCCTGTCCTCCCTGTCTGTCCTCCCTGCCTGTCCTCCCTGTATGTCCTCCCTGCCTGTCCTCTGTCCTCTCTGCCTGTCCTCCCTGCCTGTCTTCCCTGCCTGTCCTCTCTGCCTGTCCTCTCTTCATGTCTTCTCTACCTGCGTCTTCTTGCGTTTGGCACCGCGGCTACCTGAAGGAGGTGTGCTGTCCTCTCTGTCTCCATCACTACACTGTTGCTCTTCTTTTTCTGTCTGCATTCTCATATTCCCCTCTTCCATTCTCATCATCATCATCATTAGCCTACTCCATCTCACCTGTTGACAGACTATCACTCTGCCAGCATCTTTCTGTGCTGCATTTCTGGATTGGCTCATACCTTCTCTTTGTCAAAACACATCAAAATGTTTTGCTACGGATGTGAAAAATGCAGAAAATTTAACCCATTCCGAGAGTTTATAAAGAGTTGACGTAGCAGCAGTGAGTCACTCATTGGTTTGTGGACTGCCGTTTTAAAGCCTCGAGTTTACATTTTGGACGTCGCTATCTTGCGCTGGTTTCTTCTGTAAACTATTTTAGGGTACAATGGTTCAAAGGAGCAATTGGCCCGTTCTAAAGAGGCACGTTTTGAACACTCTAGTAGGATAAAATCCTAAAAAAAAACAGTGACTATGACATCATCATGTTATTCGATATCATAGCTCAGGAACAGAATGGGAGACATTTGGTCGGGTACTGAGTTGGTGACGAGTCTTGTTGTACCTTTGCCGTTTTCAAAATGTTATTTTGTGCGGAATCAATTGTTTGATGGTCACGATTCATCTTGTAGCTGGTTGGCTCGGTTCCAGGCTTACAACTCTTTATATCAGCGTTTAATAAAATGTCAGTGACGATATTGAACGGGGAATAACACTTCCGGAGCCAGAGACGTTCAAAAAGGGGGCGGTCACTGTTGAGCTCTATAGAGCAGAACAGTCTCGGAATGGGTTAAGCTCTATAGAGCTCAACAGTCCTGCCCACAGCGGGTTCCGGAAGTAAAAATACAATGCAATTTCTCCATTGACAAATTGGAGTATAAGCCATAAAATCGTAACCGTCAATGGTAGACTTAAAACCAGCTTGCAGACATGACTAAGCGATTGTATATGCTCATATAGACACCAAAAATCATGGGGCACTACCCTTGTTTTGAGATAAATGTCTTTTATTTGCGATGTCTTGGATAAGTACTTCATTACCCACAATCCTGAACAATCCCACAATCCCACAGTGATGCCTCTGATTGGTGGAACTCATGCTGGTGAGGAGGGGGGAGGAGGGGGAGCTGCCTGCACGATCCGTCACGAGGATTTACGACACTGCACGAATCATGATCTGTTCCACGCTGTTGGTACACGATCCGTTCTGCCTGCACGATCCGT
Source organism: Sander lucioperca (assembly GCF_008315115.2). Taxonomy (NCBI): domain Eukaryota; kingdom Metazoa; phylum Chordata; class Actinopteri; order Perciformes; family Percidae; genus Sander; species Sander lucioperca. The sequence continues at coordinate 19,884,177 of NC_050192.1, read as the reverse complement.
TCTGCACATGCGCAAAATGTTCGCGCATGTGCGGCTGTACGAGGATTTACGACACTGCACGATCTGTTCCACGCTTCCGGTCGACAGCCAAGCTAACGTTAGTTTAGCTAACAGCTAATTCGGCTAACCGCTAGCTGATTGTAGTGGTCTGTCGTTAGCCTCCACAGGCAAGCTAACGTTAGTTTAGCTAACAGCTAATTCGGCTAACTGCTAGCTGAGACAGCATGTAATAACTTTAAAAGACCCTCAAAATAAAACTTGAAAATAAACGTTGACATATATAACAAACAGCTAACATATATTACAGCTGTTACGTCAGTTCTACTTTACTTGTGCTCATTTAAAATACAATCACTCAATACTTGTCTTTATTGTTATTACTGTGAAGTCTTAATTTAGCTGTAGCTGCTTTTCCCATTACGTTTGAGTTAACGTTATTTTAGACTGAATCTAGCTGTCAGCTAGCGGTTAGCCGAATTAGCTGTTAGCTAAACTAACGTTAGCTTCCCGGTGGAGGCTAGCCATAGGCTAGCGTGGAACAGAACGTGCAGGTCGTATCCTCGGTAAAACAGTATTATCTTGTGCATGTGCAGAACGGATTGTGTACCGACACACGCTTCTGACGTTAGCCTCCACCGGGAAGCTAACGTTATTTTAGCTAACAGCTAATTCGGCTAACCGCTAGCTGACAGCTTGATTCAGTCTAAAATAACGTTAACTCAAACTTATCACTGGGTAAAGCCGTCTACAGCTGAGGTAACAGCCGTTATATATATTAACGGTAATTTCAGTTTTATTTTGAGGGTCTTTTAAAGTTATTACACGCTGTCTCAGCTAGCGGTTAGCCGAATTAGCTGTTAGCTAAACTAACGTTAGCTTCCTTTCTTCAGTGGTGCGTGGTGGTTTATGGGATGAGTAGTTCCTTCGCTCTGAGATGACGATATGTACACAGTCTTGTACCTTTGACTTTTTTGGGATTTTCTGTTCGTTCTTTTACTCGAAATGATACGCTGTATGCTTATGAGTCACGTCCCATCTGGTTAGCCTAAGGCACGGTCTAAAACTCTTTATATATGGATTTTCCCAGATGTCAATGGGAGAAATGAATGGGAAATTAACTTCCGGAACTCAAGGTCTCTCGGAGGAGGGGCGGGACTGCTGAGCTCTGTTGTAAACTGTATTGTGTACCGTGTGAGTGACAGATTGACAGGTTAGGTTAGCAACAGTATCCAAGGAGTGATGATACTTACTAATGAATCACTAGCCTGCAGCGGTTTGTTTTTATGTGAGAAAAAGTTACATTACTGAGGTAACAATAATTCTTTTACAACAGTGTGTGTTGGTGTGTTCTGTTGTGTGTGTGTTCCCAGAGTCAGAGCGCTCTGCAGTCGACTGATCTGATCTGCAGTCGGAGCCGGATCCTCATAATGGAGCTCCAGCCAGGAGGCGCCTGAAAATACACACAAATCAAACATCACACGATGCACGAATTTAAAGTTCCCTTTATTATAAAAAGTGTACTGAGAAAGTATCAAAACAGAGAAATGCACACAGTTCGTATTAATGTTGCGTTCCAGACACAATTTTTAATTTTAATTTTAAGTTACGACTTCAAGTCACGACTCACGACTTGGTAGCGTTCCAGGCCAAACCCTTCTAGCTAGCGTTAGCTAGCGGCGACTTAACGTTGACGTTAGCTAGCACTAGCTGATACTAGCGATTTTTAGTCGGCTGCATGTTTTGGTCTTTATTTAATAAACATAACCTGTAGTAGCACACAATCGTATGTGTATTGTTTTGATTACAATGTGCGGAATTACTTTACGTTGCCTATTTATGTCTATATTCTCTCTGTTAATCAGCGGCGTCTGCACAGCATCAACAGGGGTCGCCATTGTTGTTAATGTGTGTGTGTGTGTGTGAGACGTCAAAAACTGTAACTGGGAGAACAACGATCTGGTACGAGTTCACGAGTAGTAAGTTACGAGTTTGACTGCCGATCCAGGGCACTTTCACGGGAAGAAGGTTGTGAAAACACGAGTTACGGGATGCCTGGAACGCAGCATAAGAAGCTGTGTCGAACCTTCAGGACTTCTTGTATGGTTGTGATGTCATGACTATACTATCTATTGACCCTTTGCAAACACGTCACACGACCACATGACGGCGCCATGACGGACGGCGGAAGCACAGGCTAAACAGTAGTGGACGAGCGGAAGGTTTTCATAGTTTCAATCAGTTTGAAGTACATAACACTAAATAAACTGTATTTGTGGCTTTATATGGCTTCTTCTATTGAACAACAAGTTGTCGTGCCGTTATCGGTCGAGGTAGGGCATCTGGTAGGTGCTCACAAAGAGCAGTATTTGGAGAAGTTGGAGATAGCAGGATTGGATACCGACCCTTAATTCGTTCTCCCTCCGTTTTCACGGACCTCATTAAATCACAGTTTTCAACTCAGACATTGTTTAAATTCACCTACCCTGGTCCCTGTCTTGATCCTGCTGGTAGCTAGCTTGCCCTGCTAGCTGATAGCCGTTAGCTGCTAGCTGCCGTCCGGTGAGTGTATTCAGACAGGCTTCTGTAATAATCATCCCAATAATAATCCACGGAGCGGCGGTAGTGTGGCTATGTCCTCCAGAGGACAGGTCATGTCACGTCTTGAAGTTCCCCCCCTAAAAAAAAACCGTAGTGTGGTAGTAGCTGGACGGCACTCACCGGACGGCAGCTAACGGCTATCAGCTAGCAGGGCAAGCTAGCTACCAGCAGGATCGAGACAGGGACCAGGTTATGTGAATTTAAACAATGTCTGAGTTGAAAACCCATCTTGTTGACACGTAAGGGCCCTGTTCATGTGGCACAGACATATTAATTGCATTTTGTGTCTGTTAAGAGGCACAAAGGCCCCGACCACTGCTGTTTTAGCTCAGTGGACACTTGTAGTACGTAGCTGCAGCTTCTCCGTGTTACCTGCACTGATTCGGGTCGGGGTTTTTTCTATCGAAAGTACTCGCGTAGCATAGCGATCAAGACTAACGTAAAAATTGACCGGAATTCTCCTTAAGTAAAGATTTATATAACACGTAGCCCATGTTTTTAGAGGACATGGTCGGTCGTGGCTACCCGTACCGTTGTTCACTGGGTGTGCCAATGCAACTTCCTAGCTAATGGATGCCTGAACACATCCCAGCTCTTGGAAGTGCAGTCATTAATTATCTATCACACGTTAATCCATGCAGTAAATCACGGAGTGTCTATGATCAGTAGTAACCACACATAATTGTAACATCTAGCCATCTTCTTATCTGTGATTATATTCGCTGTGTAGCCTATGTTTAGATTTGACCGGTGGATATTTCGACGCGATGGGCAGCAGCTAGCGAGCCGTCCACAGCTAGCTTCAGCTAGCCGGGGTAGGAGCTCCGCAGACCCGCATTTAACTCGTTTTTTAAGCTAGTTTCCGTGCCATGTCATCTTTAATTTAACCGATATTTTTGTATGTGTGTTAAGTGAAATGATCAATGAAACGGCTTTCTTTTTGGATATGTAGCTAGGTCAGTGAATAACCGGTTAGCTAGTTATGTGGGTCATCATCGGGTTGGACCTGTTAGCTGGTTAGCACGGCAGCTAGCTGGTTGAGGATCATTTTATTTATCACTCATTTCCATTTGAAACAGAAAGGCAATACATACACATGCTTGTGTTGGTGAGGATTACTCTGCACATTGTGAATGTGAGAACACAAACACGAACGAAAACGTACGAGTTTAGCTTGCCTTCCATCTACAGCATATAGCTCTTCCGCCGTCCGTCATGGCGTTCATAATTCGCGCGAGTGGAGCGTGACGTCACGTGCAAAGGGTCAATAAGTAGAACTTGCTGCTACAGTGCCGTTACCCCTAGATTTGCTGCCAGCGCCAGTAATCGCTAGCCTCGTGAGACCGTCCTGATCTCGCAAGCTCCAGTTTTCCATTCGCAGATCAGTCTGGCATCTTGAGACAGAGAAAATTCAGCGTTGGTTTTGAGGCGGGTTTAGGTGTGACGGAACGAGAAGCGACTGTTCAGTCTAAACAACGTGGCGGCTTCCACGGATGAGATGAGCGTAGCGTAGCTATCGCGCAAGTTTTATCCGAATTAGAAAGTATTCCTTCTTTGAAAGAAGAGCAAAACACGGCACTGGAGGCTTTTCTTGGAGGAAAAGATGTTTTTGCTCTTTTCCCGACTGGTTTCGGCAAGAGTTTGATCTGATTGGTTGATTTGGCCCGTCTATCACCAACATAGGGGGTGACAGACAGATGGTTTATCCAATCAGCTAACTAATATTTTCGCCCCTTCCCAAAAGTTCTCCAACGGAAAGTTCCCAGATGGATCGTTTAGCATTTGCTCGGCATATCCATCTGGGAACTTATTGGTGTTATATTATACGGGCGGAGTCACCAGCCGCGACGCATCCCGTCCGCTCGGCTAAAAATACGCGCCAGGTGTATTTTCGACGCTGCCATGGGGCGTCCAACAGGCCGGGCAGGAAGTGGAAGGGCTCCAGCAGGGGTGTCCAGCTCCAGAAACGCTTTGCGTGTTACACTCCTGGTGTGGTATGACGCACGACGGACGATGGAACAAAATCGGAACGTGCCGTATCCGTGCCTGGTGGAATTTTCTAGGTTAAAATAATTTCCCGGCTGCAATGACGATGTAAAGACTCAGAGAGCAGAAGACCCGGAAACGCTGACCAATCAGGGCTTTTTCAGGAGATGGGCTTAAAGAGACAGGCGCTAAAATGGAGCGTTTCAGACAGAGGGTGAAGAGATTTATTCATGCAGACAGTATGAAAAACAATAATGTTTTTTTTTTTTTTAACATTAAAGCATGTAAACATGTTCTATTAGAAACCCAAAATACAAGTATAAACCGGAAGCAATATTTCGAATCCCACTATAGCCACGCCAAGACCCGCCCTTCAATTACTACTATTGGCCAGGCGTCCATGCTTACGCAAGGTAACGTAACCCCATTTGTTCAGGTCCTAT